>NC_082708.1:178532896-178768905 GCF_030144855.1 Hypanus sabinus | reverse complement strand
TCTGTCATTAGCATTGACAAGGAAGCATCTCAACATAATACTGACTGTTTGGTATCATCTGTTAGTGAATTAGATACAGAGTTCCTACACTGGAAAATATGTGGTGATGGTGATAGGAACTAAGTTGATTGTTGGTGTCAGAAAGTAGTTGATTCCGCCGTTGGTTAATGAGCCACAGTTATTGAATGGCATTGATGGCCTACTCTGGTTTCAAATAACATAGCAATGTAGGCAACTAGTTATGGTGGACAGACGATGAGAAGGAATTTACCAGATATTTGGTTAAACTAAGCCTCTGCTTGGTTTGCAAGATTAGACTAATCTTAAGTCATTGCTTTCTTAGAGTTTGGAATATCTTTGATGAAGATGGTTACACTTAGTACAAGTCTCAACAGTGGCCACTTTATTAGGACCACTTGTACATCTTATTAATGCATATATCTAATCAGACAGTCATGTGGCAGCAACTTAGTGTATAAAAGCATGCAGACATGGTCATGAGGTTCAGTTGTTGTTCATGCCAAACATTGACAGCAGGCTTAGGCCCACCTATTTTGTGCTTTCCCCATAACAGGGCCCGCCAATGGAATGCAACTGCCAGCGAGATTATGGGTTGTCAGGTGATAGTTGATTGGAGTTGGAGCAAAAGATTGAGCACTCTGTTGGGGGTTAGTCTCAGGCAGGAAAGGCTGTAGAGATGTCGAGAAGTGATTAAGAAGATGGAGGTTGCGAAAAGCAGATGGTGTTAGATATGGTGAACAGGAGTTATATGGAGGCAGGCGATTGGCAGGTTTCTGGGAAAAGGGAAAATAAGGGAATAATTGAGGATTGTAGTGGCCTATCATCCAGTGAATGCAAGTAGACCCTAAAAAAGGAAGGAAGAGTTTAAGCTATTGCTAAATTTGGACCTGTTTCTGTTATCAGTCCTACTAGACTAACTGAGGATTTGAAAAAAAAACCATGAGGAAATGTGGGTGCAAGAACTTGTAAGAGAGTAGGGGTACTCTTAGTGTTTTGTAAAGAAAGCAAGAACGTGAGAGAGCTGTAGGGTTAAAAGCTGTGGGAGGAAAAAAGGTAACACAAAGAAATTATATTGAACAGCAGTGGCTTTGGGAAGTAATCACAGGAGTGCTTTCAGATGTATATTTGAACCAAGTTAAAAATAACTTGGGGGAAAGGTTTAAAAGGGTTTCGTGTAGAGTAAGAACAGCTGATTGGTTTTGCTTAAATTTGATGGGAAAATGTTGTCAGATAGGTTAATTTAGGTTATGTGAGTTACATGGTTCAAGCCTGTACCTGTATCTGAGATGTTTCCTGTTCCAGGAGTTTGGTCATGTTGCAGCTGTGTGTAGGGGTAAAAAGCAATGTTGTAGATGTGCTGGAGAACATGATTATGGTAAGGCAGAGGGCCAAAATGTATCAATTGTGGAGAGGAATTATGCAGGTTGTCCTGTTATAAGAAAGATGTGGGAGTGCAGCGTATTTGGGTAGAAAGGGGATGTCATATGCAGAGGCTTTTCAGAAAGTATAGAGGACAGTGTCAATGGAACCTATTAATATCCAGAATATAGATAGATTCGCTGTGTAAAATGCATAATTTTATAACAAAGGATTTACTGATTGTTGATAAGCTGAAGTTTGTCACTTTCACGGCAGATGTGGTAAATTGTACAGCGCAAACTAAAAGCAGGACAGTAAAAATTAAAATTATATTAAAAGCTGCAGAAAAAATGTCTAGAGACAAGTTTCAATTCTAGAAATTATTAATGATGCTTTATAAGGAATGGTAAATAATATTCAGATTTCAAAGAAGGGGGTTAATTTTTTTCATTTTTGTTTTTTCTTTATTTCATTTAAATCTTAAAATGGAATGCTAGAAGTTTGTTAGCTAAACGTCAGTGGATTTTAATGTTCATAGTACAATGTGGGGTTTTAGTGACACAAATATGAAAGGGACAGTGATGGAAGCTACTCATGAAGAAAGGTATTTGGTGTTCTTGAATAATGTTTGGTAGTTGGCCTTATGTTGGTCTGCCGTCTGCCATAAAACATGACTAGAAGAAGACCAGCCCAAACCAAACCAAACATCAGAATAGTGAACAAGTGACTTAGACAGTGGAAAGATTGTTGAGGAATTCTCTGGTTTGAGTATCTCAGGAACTGGTGATCTGAAATTTTCACGCACAACTAGGGTTTACAGAGGATGGTGCGAGAAACAGAAGCATTCACTGAGTGGCAGTTCTGTGAGCAAGAACACCTCTTTAATGAGAGAGTACAAAGGAGACTGATTCAAGCTGACAAGAAGGAAGCAGTAATTCAAATAACCACATGTTACAACAGAGGTGTGCAGAAGAGCATCTCTGAACGCACAACATGTCAAACCTTGAAGTGGATGGTCCAAACTGGGTTCTACTCCTGTACCGAATAAAGTGGCCACTGAGTGTATGTGAGCTTGCTATAAGGTTGGATTGAAGATCTGGCCCTTTAGTATGTGGTGAATACATGATCGAGCATTAAAAAAATGGTTTCTGCGCAAAGGCCGTTGATCAAATACTTGATAGATCAGGGTTTAGAAGTTGGAGTGACCAGGGTTGGCGTGGATTCAGTGGACCTGGTGAACTTATGGCATCCAAAAATCTTCACAATATTATTGACAAAATATTTCAATAGATATATAGTGCATGTAGTCTTCAGTGTAATGAAAACTTTGCACTTCTTCACAGAAGAGTCATACACAAAGAAATTTAGTTATTTTGTCATCAGAAGAGAGATTACCAGGTATTAGGCATGAATCTGAAAGCTTAGCAAGAGGCAAGTTGTAAAGGGTTTATTTTACCTTTAAGAAATTGCACCAATTCTTAGGACTTTTCTTAAATCCCACCATTATTGAAACTATCTATATACCAAACCATTTTTAGCAAAATGTTCATTTTTGTCTGCTAATTTTTCTTTTGAATGCCTTTGAAGCTTTTGATCTGTCTTTTCTGTTATTGCAGCTGAGAATTGTTCTGGTTACCGTACGTGCAGTCATTGTTTGGAGCAGCCTGGATGTGGATGGTGTACTGACCCCAGCAATACAGGGAAAGGACAGTGTATAGAAGGATCTTATCGTGGGCCAATGAAAATTTCTACAGTAAACACTCCCTATATACCCACTCTGAATGTCAGCATGTGTCCTGCAGAAACAAAGCACAACTGGTCCTTTATCCAATGTCCAGGTCAGCATTTTGTTCATTCATGGATTGTTGCATTAATAGCATATGTACTGTGCTTTGTAAAAGTTTTCAGTCTGCAACCCTTTGTTCACATAAATGAGTATTACAATCAGGAATTTCAATCAATTTAGCTGAGAATTTTTATTTGTGAATCACATGCTGCTTTTTTCACAGTAGAGCCTGAAAAACAGAAAATTGTAAAGCTGGAAAAACTAAAAATTCAGTAGTTCAAAAATATTCATCCCCTTTGCTCAGAACTTAGTTGAACCTCCTGTCACATTTATTATAGCCAGTAGAGTCTTTTTGGATAAGCTTCCATTAGCTTTGCACAATGTGATGGAGCAAGGTTTGCTCATTCCTCCTTCCAAAATTACTCAAGCTGTGCCAGGTTAGTTGGGGAGCGGTGGTGGACAGTAGTTGTGAGGTCTTGCCAGAGACGTTTGATTGGGTTAAGGTCAGGACTTCGACTGGGCCACTCAAGGACATCAATTTTCTTCATTTGAAGCAGCTCCATGGTTGCTCTGGTAGTGTACTTATGGTCATTGCCCTGCTGAAAGACAAACTTCCTCCCCAGTTTAAGCTCTGGCAGAAAGCTAGCAGGTTTTCAAGGCACTGTAGCTGTGTATTGTCTGTACAATATCTTGGGAGAAGTGGGCAGAGAACAGCTGCCCTTATCATGTAATTACTCTGCAAAGCCATTTTAGAGTAAAGCTAAGAGTCAAACTGTGGGTGGGTCCAGAGCAGAACCTAGCCTAGATCAAGGAAAGGCAGCAGGATCGCCGCAGACCATAGAACTTAGGAGTAGAACTGTTGACACCCTTACTCATCGTGAACCTATCATCCTCTGCTTTAAATATGCTTTAAATGACTTGGCTTCCACAGCCTTTTGCGGCAAAGAATTCTACTGATTCACCACCCTCTGGCTAAGGAAATTCCTCCTCATCTGTGTTCTAAAAGGCCGTCCTTGTTTTATGAGGCTGGACTGGATTTAGAAAATCTCTTTATTGCTTCTAGCTGCTTATAGTTAATGAATTATTGTAGATAACATATAAACTCTTTATTTATGTTTGTCTAGTCCGATAAGGATGAGAGATTTTGGACTGGAGTAGGAACTTGTGTTGGTCATTTTTCGTACTGTTGATTCGAAATAAATATTTCTTCCAGCTTGTCAGTGTAACGGCCATAGCAAGTGTGTAAATGAGAGCATCTGTGAGAAGTGTGAAGATCTAACAACTGGCAACCACTGTGATACTTGCATATCTGGTTACTACGGTGACCCTACGAATGGAGGGAGTTGCCAGTGTAAGTCCAATTTTAATGTCTATTTTCTTTCAATTACCTCTTTCATCAATGCTTTTGATTCTTTGTATGATTGATACATCCAAAGACAAGGTTGAGACCCTTCATCAGGACTCCTGCTGGTTGGGTCTTGATGAAGGGTCTTGGCCTGAAATATTGACTGTTTACTTTTTTCCACAGATGCTGTATGGCCTGCTGAGTTCCTCCAGCATTTTGTTGTGTTAACAGTGGGCTGCTCACTAAAGTCACGGCTTTAGTGATTGTGGCCTCAACTCCACTTCCCTGTTTGATCCTCATAACATTGACTCTAAATGTATGTCTGTCTTAAATGTATTCAATGACTTGGTCTCTTTGCTCTTGGGAAGAAAATTCTGTCACTAAAGCATTGTAACTGTACCCACTTCTACTATCACCTCTGGAATTTTGTAACATATACCCAACATTCAATTCAATTCTCTGGATGCAAGCCTGACCTTTCGTATTTCCTTCTCGAGTTATATTCACTTTTTATATTATTTTGTGAGACATGATTTCCCAGCCACAAAGTCATGCTGATTATCTTTAATTGGTCCATGCCATTCCAAATTCGTTTAGATCCTTTCACAAAGAACCTCCCCAAATAACTTTACCATTGATCACTGGCTCACTGGCCTGTAGATATTTGGCTTGTCTATGCAGCTGTTAAACAATGGCACAATGTTAACCACCACTTGTAAACACAAAGTACACTGCAGATGCTGTGGTCAAAGCAACACATACAACACACTGGAGGAACTCAGCAGGTCGAGCAGCATCCGTGGAAGCGAGCAGTCAATGTTTTGGGTCAAGACCCTTCGTCATAGGTTGAATTAGATAGGTCTTTATTCTTTGGAGCGTAGAAGGTTGAGGGGGGACTTGATAGAGGTATTTAAAATTATGAGGGGGATAGATGGAGTTGACGTGGATAGGATTTTTCCATTGACAGTAGGGGAGATTCAAGCAAGAGGACATGAGTTGAGAGTTAAGGGGCAAAAGTTTAGGGGTAACACAAAGGGGAACTTCTTTACTCAGAGAGTGGTAGCTGTGTGGAAGGAGCTTTCAGTAGAACTGGTAGAGGCAGGGTCGATTTTGTCATAAAAAAAATGGATAGGTATATGGACAGGAAAGGAATGGAGGGTTATAGGCTGAGTGCAGATAGGTGGGACTAGGTGAGAGTAAGAGTTCGGCACAGACTAGAAGGGCCGAGATGGTCCGTTTCTGTGCTGTAATTGTTTTATAGTTATATGGTTATACACAGGCAAATGGGACTGGCTCATAGAGGCAGCTTAGTTTGGTATGGGTGAGTTGGGCTGAAGGATTGTTTGCATGCTGTTCCAGCTCTGTGACTCAGTTATGTACTTCAAGACCACTATCAATTCATTTGTAATGCTGCAATGTTTCAGGACCTCACTGTTTTATTTCCTGAACTTGCTAGCTTCTCCCAAGAATTGCATATGACAAGTAACAGCAATGACTACCCTCACAGGTGGCCACACTGATCTTTAAGAGGGCCTATTTTCTCCCAAGTTATCTTTTTATCTTTAATATGCATAGAATATTTAAGATTCTTCTTTACCTTATTGCTAAGGATTCTTTGTGTTCTCCTTTTTGCGCACAAACACAAGGTATTCTTCAGTTGCTGGAAATCTAGAGTAGCACACACAAAATGCTAGAGGAACGCAGCAAGTCAGGTAGCATCTGTGGAGGGGAATAAACTGTAGATGCTTCATGTCAAGTCCTTTCATCAGGTCTCATAGACCCAATGAAGGGTCTCTGCCTGAAAGGGCAGCTCCTTATTGCTCTCCATAGATGCTGCATGACCTGTTAAGTTCCTTCATCACTTTGTCTTTCTCTTTTTGCCCTCCTGATTTCCTTAAGTTTCTTCTTACATCCCTTCAGAGCATTCACTGCCTATCCTTCTTTCCTGACTAGAGCTTGTGTCCTCAATAGGTTAATAGGGGACGTCAAGAAAGGAAGATAAATGTTATGCAGAGTGTAAAAGAACATAAATAAAGGAATATAAATCTGGGAAATGAGACCCACAAGGAAGTGTCCTGCGGTTCAGAACATGCCAACGGCAAGTTGCTAAAATAACAGTGGCCATTTTTCATCTATAAAGCTGCAGTATGACTGTGGGTAGAGGGTTTTGAGAATCTAATTTGCAGGCTGAAATATTCCCCACTTGAGTTTGTAAAGTGAGCTATTATTGTCACGTGTACCAAGGTACTGTGATAAGCTTGCCTTGCATATAGGTCATTTCATTACAATGGTGCATTGAGTTGGTACATGGGAAAACAATGACAGAATGCAGAATGAAGTGTTACAGAACCATTTGATAAGACACTGTAAATAGCAGGTTTTAATTAACAATTGGCTGCAGAGCTGACAAGCAATTGACAACAAATAAATCAGGTTTTTCTGTTCTCAGAAATATGCTTCACATTTTTTTATGGTCTGAGAGTTTTCATAAGAAAGCAAATAGGCAACGTTTTCAAATTATTTTTTTCCATAATATTGGAATTGATATATTATTGTCACTGTACTGAGATGTAGTGAAAAACCTGTTTTGCATACTGCTCATACAGGTTAAGTCATTACACAATGCACATTCATTGAGGTGTAGAACAAGGTAAAACAATAATAACGCAGAATAAACTGTAACATTCGCAGACAGTGCAGGTAAACAACAAAGTGCAAGATCATAGTGAGGTAGATTTTGAAGTCAAGAGTCAATCTTATGTACTAGAGAACCATTTAATAGTCTTATAACAGTGAGATGGATGGTGCCCTTGAGCCTGGTGGAGTATAGTTTTAGGTTTTCATATTTTTTGTCTGCTGGGAGGGGTGAGAAGAGAGAATGTCTAGGGTGGGTGGGGTCTCTGATTATGCTGGCTGTTTATTGAGGCTGCAAGAAGTATAGGTGGAGTGACACACACAAAATACTGGAGGAACTCAGGCTGGTTTCTGTGGTGTGCCAAGCCGTGTCCACAACTCTCTGCAGTTTCTCATTTTCATGTGCGGAGTGGTTGCCTTAACATGCTGATATGCATCCAGATAGTGTTTTATATAGTGCATTGATAAAATATTGTTTAGGTTTGATTGGGACATGCCAAGTTAATATATCACTGATTTTATTTTGCACTTCTCAAGCCTGCAAATGCAATGGACATGCATCCATCTGTGATACCAAGACAGGAAAATGCTTCTGCACGACTAAAGGAATCAAAGGGGACAAGTGTCAGCTGTAAGTTACATTCAGTACTTTTTATGACCATGCTGCTTTTGGTGGAGGTTTATGGCTGCAGTAAAATATCCTATAATTCAGTTCCACTTTGTGACCATGACATTTTCAATTAATGAGCAAGCTAATACAATCAAATAGAGTGTTTGGAGAGCAATTTAACAAGAACCCACCATAAACTATAGACATCTGTTGTTTTGAGATAGAGTGAAGTCCAATATCATTTCATTCATTTCTTACCAGTTTAAAATGCTGTTTCTGTCTCCTCACCCAACATCTATTATCCATTTTGTATCAGAAGTATCCAGATATAGAAATACGAGAAAACTGAGAGTGATTCTGATTGAGTTTTAAGTTGACTGTCTTCTCTCTGTGTATCCTTGCCCATGAAGACTGCCGACTAGGAAAAAGGGAAAAAGTGTCTTAAGGCAGGTTTGCTGAAACCTTTAGGAGAAGAGATGCAGAGTTCGAGATACCAATTTTCTCATCAGTATCAAAACTAGCTCTTTGTTCCCAGGTGACTGTTCTCTGCAGTATCACAGAAAAACTTCAGCGGTAATGAACTTGACAGAAGTAGGAGCTTCAATTTGAGTATGTCTTCCAAGTTAATTCAAGATTCAAGGTTGTTTATTGTACAAGTAACCATTGAGTTGCCCTTGTGTACATAAGATTAGCTTATATCCATAGGCTGACTGTATGTTCACGAAGTGATGTGAGTCGTGGGGGGGGGGGGGGTGGTCTGCTGGGTTAATGGGTGGAGATTCTGATCAGTTTTTGACTTACGGTAAGTAACTGTTTCTGAGTTTAGTGGTCCTGGCAGGGATGCGGCGTAGCCTCTTCCATGATGAGAGTTGGACAATCAGTCTGTAGACAGAGTGGATGGGATCCTTCATGATATTGCTGGCCTTTTCCAGCACCTTTCTCTATATATGTCCTTGAGGCATGCTTTTATAGAAGAATAATGTGTTTGTCTCATTTACATAGTGAGGGAATGTTACAAAGAAGCTGGGTCTGATTTGATATAAATGGCTAATCCTTTACTTACCCAGGAACACAATAAGCAATAGAAGAGGAAAAGAGCATGCTCTGCCATTCAGCAAAACCATTACTGATCTTCTATCTCATAAATACATTCCTGCATTCTCATCATATCTCTTGATTCCCTTAATAATGGAAAAATCTGTTTCCTTCTCCTTCTAACAAACATAATGACTAAGTCTGTAAAGTTGAGGATTCTATGTATTCATCATCCTCTGTATGAAGTAATTTCTCTTCTAAGTCCTAAGTAACCTAAATTAACCCATATTTATCTGATACGATTCATAGAATTCAACTATCACCAACTGCCATGGTGGAATTTGAAATTATACCTACCGATTATTAGTTCAGACCCTTTGTGGCCTGAACCTGAAGTGATGTGTTATTTTATTCCATGATCCACACTTTGGCCAGATGATTTTCGTTTCTGTTAGTGTACATTTCCTGACTCTGCTGGTGAGGATTGTAAATTCAGCCACCTCCATCATGGGCACTAACCTCCCCATCATGAGCATTAACCTCCCCACCACTGAGGACATCTTCAAAAGGCAATGCCTCAAAAAGGTGACATCTATCATTAAAGACCCCCACCACCTAGTACATGCCCTCTTCTCATTACTACCATCAGAGAGGAGGTACAGGAGCGTGAAGACGCACATTCAACATTTCAGGAACATTATCATCACCACTGCCATCAGATTTCTAAATAGCTCACTATTTTGCTCTCTTTTTGCAGTAATGTAATTTTTAAATATATATATTTCTTACAGTAATTTGTAGTATATTTTATGTATTACACTGTACTGCTGTTGCAAAACTACAAATTCCATGACATAAAATGTGTCAGTGATAATAAACTGTAAACATTGCCTAGCACTTTCAATTCAAGTTCAAGTTTATTATCATTCAACCATACACATGGATACAGCTAAAAGAAGCAATGTTCCTGTGGGACCAAGGTGCAAATCACAGTACATACAATATCTCACATATAGCACATAAAATAATATTAACAGTTAACAAAAAAAATTCTGTAGATGCACAGGTTGAGATGAAGTGCATATACAACATATATTTAAACATACAGCAGGATAATTATACTGGTGTTTTTATAAATAATGTGTACTAGGTAGTAGCAGGGTATAAAAGCTCTCAACCTGGGGAAAAGAGTTGTTACCTAGCTTAACAAACCTTGTTCTTATTGTGATACCTTCTGCCTGATGGTAAGAGGTCAAAGAGATTATGGGATGTATGGAAAGGGTCCTTGACAATGCTGAGGGCTCTACGAACTTAGCAACATTAGAAACTGCAGGTGAGAATCTGGAGCATGAAGTCCAAATGCCAGGCTCCATTCTGAAATGCTGACTGCCCATATCTCACTTCAGACGCTGCCTGACCTGCTGAGTTACTCCAGCTTCTTCTTTCTTGCTTTTAATAAGGGAAGTTGAGAGTAGACTGCTCAACCTTAATCACATACTGTTCTGCCATTATTATTAATCACAGCTACCTCTGTCTCATAACTCAATCCCAATCTACATGGGTGTAAATTGAGCAACTATTTCATTGGGCTCATTTGCTCCGTCTTCCGCAAGAGGTAGGATCTTTTGGTGGCCACCCATTCAATTCAACTTTCCATTTCCATTCTGAAATGTTTGTCCATAGCCTCCTGTACTGCGATGATGTGACCATATTCAAGTTGGAGGAACAACACTTCGCTTATTCTGTCCAACCTAATGGCATGACCATTGATTTATCTAACTTCTGCTAATTTCCTCACCACCTCCTCCTTTCATTTTCCATTCCCAATTTTGGTTGCCCTCTCACCCCTTCTTGCTCCTCATCTGCCTGTTTTCTCCCTCCGATTCCTCTCCTCCTTCCATTTTTTCCATAGTCTACTGTCCTCTCCTATCAGATTCCTTCTACAGCCCTTTACCTCTTCCACCTATCATCTCTCAACTTCTCATTTTTCCACCCAAACACCTTCTCTCTCCTCCATCTACTCTCACCTATCACCTGCCATATTGTACTCCTCCTCCCCCCTTTCTTATTGTGGCTTCTTCCCCCTCCATTTGCAATCCTGTTAAAGGGCCGCAGACCGAAGCATCGACTGTTTATTCCTCTCCATAGGTGCTGCCAGATTTGCTGCATTTTTCTAGCATTTTGTGTGTATTGCTGAAGGTTTACAGCATTTGCAGAATCTCTTGTTTGTGACTGGCCTGTTTCTGTTTTCATTTCGTGTTCATATGATTTTGTCCAGGGTCCTTGTCCCCTTGTTGAATAAATTTAGCCCCATTTCCACTGCTGCTCCAAAACTCCAAAACCCCATCCAATCATTCCTCTACTTTTTGATTTAAGTCCCCTCTTGTCATGTTATAGTTTCCAAACTTCAGTCATCTGTGTTGCACTTCTGCTCTTCATACCCACAGTCGTGGCACTCCATATCCTATAAGTTGTAGACATTGATATTTTCATTGCCAAAAACAGACCCTGACAGCTTGCACTTGTTCCTCCAATCACACTTTATTTACTTGTGTATAAGGAGAACAGCATAGCCCATCACCAAACTGTTCTGAGGTTTAAACAAAGAAATTACATTTTTATCCAGAAATTTGCTAGTTGTATACAAATACTGATCCAATAGAAAATTTGTGCACTTCTAAATTCATATTTGCATATTTAAGTGCCAATCATAATACATATTTGAGGTGTTAGTAACCAATTAAATCTATGTGTTTACACATAGAGAGGCTGTTCTGTTGGTGCCCCTTTTAACCTTTGCTGTGATTTTCACAATATATTTTACCTTCGGAAAGTGAAATGTTTGTAAACGTATCAATTATAGTGTGTAATTACAAAACAAAACACAAGACTATTCACAAGGATGTTAATTATACTGTATCAATTTGTTTCTATAGATGTGATGTGGAAACACGATACCAGGGAAACCCTTTGAAAGGAACTTGTTACTGTAAGTTGATCTTGATCTTGAAGTTGTTTTGATTTTAACCTATTAATCTCCACTTTAAATACAGTTGATTCCAGTTAATTGTGACACATCGACACCAGTATATTTTGGCTTAATTAAGTGGCTGCCAAAATTAGCTGGTTTTGTGGAACTAGTTAAAAAGTTATTTAAAAATAAGACAAACTACCATTTAACTGAGTAACTATTTATCTTGATGAAACACTACCAATGCTACTACAGTACAATAAATTTGTGTATTAGTTCATTTATCCAATGTATGCTGCTGTGAATAGGTGGAATGCAGGGATGCTGTGTACAGGGAGAATTAGCACCTTTGGTGAAAGGGCTTGTGTCCATTCTGGGGCAGCTTACTTAACTCTAGGCTCCACTGGACATTCACCTGTCGATCTGAATAACTGCATATCTGAATATCGCTTCAACAGGTGGGC
Organism: Hypanus sabinus; assembly: GCF_030144855.1. NCBI lineage: Eukaryota > Metazoa > Chordata > Chondrichthyes > Myliobatiformes > Dasyatidae > Hypanus > Hypanus sabinus. The sequence continues at coordinate 178,756,680 of NC_082708.1, read as the reverse complement.
TGAACCACATGAGGGTAGCTGGTCAGCCTCAAACCCCAGTGAAATTGGGCCATGCTTGTCCTAGCAGATGAAGTTTGTTTTAGCAGATGAGATAATAGTGAGATCCAATGGCAAGAAGGTGCTTTTTCAATGCTTCATGGAGAGTAAAGGGCATGAAAAGGCACAGAAGTCATGGTTATCCACGACAGCCAAGGAAGACCGCAGTTTGTGACAACTACTTAAGAACATAGTACATAGAATAGTACAGCACATTACAGGCCCTTTGGCCCACAATGTTGTGCTGACCCTCAAACCCTGCCTCCCATATATATCCTCCCACCTTAAATTCCTCCATATACCTATCTAGTAGTCTCTTTAAACTTCACTAGTGTATCTGCCTCCACCACTGACTCCAGCAGTACATTCCATGCACCAACCACTCTCTGAATGAAAAACCGTCCTCTAGTATCCCCCTTGAACTTCCCTCCCCTTACCTTAAAGTCATGTCCTCTTGTACTGAGCAGTGGTGCCTTGGGGAAGAGGTGCTGGCTGTCCACTCTTGTTTTTTCCTCTTAATATCTTGTACACCTCTATCATGTCTCCTCTCATCCTCCTTCTCTCAAAAGAGTAAAGCCCTAGCTCCCGTAATCTCTGATCATAATCCATACTCTCTAAACCAGGCAGCATCCTGGTAAATCTCCTCTGTACCCTTTCCAATGCTTCCACATCCTTCCTATACTGAGGCGACCAGAACTGGACACAGTACTCCAAGTGTGGCCTCACCAGTGTTTTATAGAGCTGCATCATTACATCGCGCCTGTTAAAATCTTATCCCTCGACTTATGAAAGCTAACACCCCATAAGCTTTCTTAACTACCCTATCTACCTGTGAGGCAACTTTCAGGGATCTGTGGACATGTACCCCCAGATCCCTCTGCTCCTCCACACTACCAAGTATCCTGCCTTTTACTTTATACTCTGCCTTGGAGTTTGTCCTTCCAAAGTGTACCACCTCACACTTCTCCGGATTGAACTCCATCTGCCACTTCTCAGCCCACTTCTGCATCCTATCAATGTCTCTCTGCAACCTTTGCCAATCCTCTACACTATCGACAACACCACCAACCTTTATGTTGTCTGCAAACTTGCCAACCCACCCTTCTACCCCCACATCCAGATTGTTAATAAAAGTTACGAAAAGTAGAAGTCCCAGAACAGATCCTTGTGGGTCACCACTAGTCACAACCCTCCAATCTGAATGTACTCCCTCCACCACGACCCTCTGCCTTCTGCAGGCAAGCCAATTCTGAATCCACCTGGCCAAACTTCCCTGGATCCCATGCCTTCTGAGTTTCTGAGTAAGCCTACCATGTGGAACCTTGTCAAATGCCTTACTAAAATCCATGTAGATCACATTCACTGCAATACCCTCAGCACCACAGTACTCAGTACTTGTTCCACAGGACCTGGACTTCTGAGATTAGGAGAGTGGAAATTTCCAAGTGGAATGGCTTTTCCACTTTAAAAACTCTCCCGCACAGGTTCTAGACATTGTTGGACATGACGGGCAACCAACACGTTGCCGGGTTCTTTTGATTGACTGTAAATGAACAAAATTAGCATAGTGCAGATAATGGACTGCCATCAAACAGTCCTTTCAACAATTGTATCTTCAAAATATTCATTTTCATTGCAACGTTCAAGATGATTGTCAATATCTTCAAATTCTTCTTAGTTCTTAACTTGTTGAACTAGTGAAATAATTTCATTTTCACTCCCAGCCATTTCTGGCCTCTCCAAACCTGAATGCTTGAAACTGCAGTGAGTAAATCAATTCTAAATTGTTCTGCTGCTTATTTTTCGCCATCTATTGGTAAGATTAATCGTTGCTTTTTGAACAGAAATTGATCTTATTGAAAAAATGTTCACTCTAAGCATGGTGTACTATCTAATGGCCAAACAAGTTTACACAACTGGCCTTAGTTAGAAACTTATCGACGACGATCTCCTGCCCAAATTAAGTGACATAGTGTCCTGAGTAAACAAAGGTAATTCTGGCTCTTTTCTTGATTAGGTTTTGTTCTTTTAAGAGTAGTCCTAAATAGACTGCTGTACTGATGAACTGATGAACCAGTTAACCAGAATCCACTGTATACCTGATGATTTGCCCTCCACAGCCATTTGTAGCAGTGAATTCCACATATTCATTATCCTCTGGCTAAAGAAATTTCTCCTCATCCTTGTTCTAAAGGGACACTCTTCTATTCTGAGACTGTGCCCTCTTGTCCTAGATTCACCCAGTATAGGAAACTTCCTGCCCACATTCACTCTATCTAGGCCATAGGTTTCACTGGAATTTTCCCTCGCTCTTCTAATATCCAGCCCAGAGTCATCAATTGCTGCTCATATGTTAAGCCTTTCACTCCTGGGGTCATTCTTGTGAACCTCCTCTGCACTGTCTCCAATGCTAACATATCCTCTCCTAGATAATGAGGGCCCAAAACTGCTGATAATATTCCAAGTCTAACCAATACCTTGTAATGCTGCAATATTACAGTACAGCACAGGACAGACCCTTCAACCCATGTTGTGCTGAATGAATTAAACAAATGCCTCCTAATTAACCTAATTGTTCTACCCTGAATATTGATCATATCCCTCCCTTCTCTGCATATTCATGTGCCCATCTTAAAAGATTGAAATGCTCTTGTTTGTGTGTACCACTAACTCTCGCAGTGCATTTCAAGCCTCGACCACTCTTTTAAAAAACAGTGCCTTGCACATCCCCTTGGTTCTTGCCCCCCCCCCCCAGCTTAAATGCATGCTCTCTGGAAGGAGACATTTCAATCCAGGGAAAAACATATTGGCTGTTTATCTGTCCCACATATAATTCTATAAGCGTCATCAAATTTCCCCTCATCCTCTCCCCATGCTGTCGGGTAACAGCTCCAGCTTGTTCAGCCTTTCCTGACAGCACATTCTCCAAACCAGGCTGTGTACTGTAAACCTTGTTTCACCCTCTCTAAATCCTCCACATTCTTTCTGTAATGAGTTGACCAGATTTGGATGCAGTGCTCTAAAATTACCTAAGCGAGATTTATAAAGCTGTAAAATATAAAAGAAAATGCTGTCAATAACCATCAGGTCAGGCAGGACCCATGGAGAGACAAAAACTAAGTTCATGATGTTAATTGACCACAAGAATTTTGTCAAAATTGACTGACTCACAAGTTGAGGATTTCTTTAAAGAATTATGTTACTGACATAGATTAAAGAGTCAAATGTATCTTAACAGATAACTGTGAAGTTGCTCTTCATGAAAGAAATTCAAGTTTTTATTATCTATCAACAATATATAGAAGGTGCTATATGGTTCAATGCCCAATACTAAAATTTGAATGAAATTGAAATATCAGGACTTGGGGAGATATAAAGGACAGATGGAATGATGAAGCTTTGTTTTGTATATTGATGAAATGCCGTATAAGATTTTGTAAATTGTGATAATACAAGATCATTAGACATAGGAGCAGAACTAGGCCTATTAGCCCATCGAGTCTGTTCCGCCGTTCCATCATGGTTGATTCCAGATCCCACTCAAACCCATACACTTGCTTTCTTGCCATATCCTTTGATGCCCCGTCCGATCAGGAAGCGATCAACCTAAATATACATACAGAATTGGCGTCTACCGCAGTCTGGCAGAGCATTCCACGGATTTACTGCTCTGGCCAAAACAAGTTCCTCGTTACCTAAAGGGTCACCCCTCAGTTTTGAGGCTGTGCCCCCACCAGACTTTAGTCCTTTCAGCGTTCATGGGTTTCAATGAGATGCCCCTGCATTCTTCTAATTTTTTAGATGAGTACTAGCACTCCTCATATGTAAACCCGTTCATTCCCGGAATCATCCTTGTGAACTTCCTTTGGATTCTCTCCAATGACAACACATCTTTTCTGCGATACGGAGCCCAAAACTGTTGACCATACTCCAAATGCGGCCTGACTAGTGTCTTATAAAGGCTCAGCATTATCTCCTTGCTTTTATATTCTATTTCCCTTGAAATAAACAGCAACATTGTATTTGCCACCTTTACCACAGACTCAACCTGTAAATTACACCTTTTGGGAATCTTTCGTGAGGACTCCGAATTCCCTCTACACCTCTGATGTTTGAACTTCCTCCCCATTTAGGTAATAATCCGCACTATTGTTCCTCTTAACAAAATGCATTATTGTACATTTCCCAACACTGTATTCCATCTGCCACTTTTTTGCCCATTCTTCCAATTTGTCTAAGTCCTGCTGCAATTGCATTGCTTCCTCAGCACTACCTTCCCCCCCCACCACCTATCTTTGTATCATGCACAAATTTTGCACAAAGTCATCAATTCCATGATCTAAATCATTGATAACAATGTGAAAAGTAGAGGTCCCAATATTGACCCCTTAGGAACACCAGCGGCCAACCAGAAAAGACCAGTTTTATTCCCACTCACTGTCTCCTACCATTCCGCTATCCGTGCAAGTATCTTTCCTGTAATGGAATCGGATTTTATCTTGTTAAGCGACCTCATGTATGGCACCTTATCAAACGCCTTCTGAAAATCCAAGTAAATGACATCCACTGCCTTTCCTTTGTCCAACCTGCTTGTTATTTCCTTTAAGAATTCTTAACAGATTCGTCAGGCAAGATCTCCCTTGACAGAAACCATGCTGACTTTGACTTATTTTATCATTAGTCTCCAAGTACCTGGAAAACTTATCCTTAATGATAGTCCAACCCTTTCCGAACCACTGAATTTATGCTAACTGGTCTATAATTTCCTTTCTTATGCCTTCCTCCATTCTTAAAGAGTGGAATGACATTTGCAATCTTCCCCTCCTTTGAAATCATGCCAGAATCAAGTGATTCTTGAAAGAATGCCAGAATCAAGTGATTCTTGAAAGACCATGACCAATGCATCCTTTATATCTTCAGCAACCTCTCTTTGGACTCTGGGATGTAGTCCCATCTGGTCCAGATGACTTATCCACCTTAAGACCTTTGAATTTGCCTAGCACAATTGCAGATTTTAAATGTGTACCAATTTTGAGGTTGAATGCTCTCAAAATTTGAGTGCCAATGAGCAATCCAGATCTTTAAAAGTTTAACAGGCTTGCAAAGTAATGCATTTTATTTGTGCATCAAAGCTAGAAGCACTGCTTTTGATACTTGAATTACAGCTTGAACATGTGTAAAGAAATGTTTTAGATGTGAACTGTTAGAGCTGAGCTGCCTTGTTGATCTGTTTAGTTATGTCTGAAGTGTTATTGCTGATGTATGTCTTCAGTTTATTCCATTAATACTGTGAGGCAGCTTGGTAGTATAGCAGTTAGTGTAATATTTTACAGTGCCAGCAGTCGGAGTTCAGTTTGTCAGCTGTCTATAGGGAGTTAATATGTTCTCATGAGCCCATGGTTACCTCCAAATGCTCTGGTTTCCTACCATATTCCAAAGATATATGAATTAGCAAGAGTTAGTAAATTGTGGGCATGCTGTGTTGGGGCCGGAAACATTGCACATGTGGACTTTGTTGATCATTGTCACAAATGATATATTGTACTATATGTTTTGATGTACAGTTGCAAGAGAACGTTTGTGAATCCTTTGCAATTACTTGATTTTCTCCATTAATCATAAAATATGGCCTGATCTTCATCTGAATCACAATGATAGACAAACACGATCTGCCTCGACTAATAACACACAAACAGTTGTACTTCTTGTCAATACTGAGTACATTATTTAAACAACCACAGTCTAGGTTCAAAAATGTATGTGAACCTCTGAGGTAATGCCTTCTGCAAAAATTATTTGGAGTCAGTTGTTCAATCAATGACATGAGAGTAGAGATGTGGATTGTAGAGGTGCCCTGTTCTATAAAAGAGACACAGAAAGCCAGGTTATTGACACAACCTGTCTGCTCTTCTCAAGAAACATCTGTTTGATGTATATCATGTCCCAATGAAAACAACTACAGAAACTTAGAAGAAGAAGTGTAGAGATGGATGAAAGTGGAAAAGGCCACAATAGCATTTCTAAAGTCTGGAGTGTTTATCAGTTCACAGAAAGAGTAATTTTCTACAAATGGAGGAGACTCAGTACTGTTGCTACTCTCCCTAGGAGTAGGCATCCTGCAAAGACCACACCAACAGCATAATGTGCAATGCTGAAGGATGTGAAAAAGAACCCAAGGGTAACAGCAAAAGGCCTACAGAAAACTCTAGAGCTTGGTAAAGTCTCTCTTTGTATCTGAACTATAAGAAAAACACTGAAGAAGAATGGTGTTAATGGAAGGACACCAAGGAGAAAACCATTGCTCTCCAAAAAAAATTTGCTGCACGTCTCAAGTTTGCAAAAAATCACCAAGATGTTCATACAAAGGTTCACATACCTTTTCCAGCCTGGACTGTGAATGATTAAAACAGTGTATTCAATAAAAATATGACAGGTACAATTGTTTGTATTGTTAGCTTAGGCAGATTGTGTTTGTCTATTACTGACTTAGATGAAGATCAGACCACATTTTATGAGTAATTAATGCAGAAAACCAGGAAATTGCAAAGGGTTCATGAACTTTTTCTTCCAACTGTGCATGTGACCAAAAAAGGTAATCTTGTATTCATTCATGGCAGATAGTTCTGGTGAGGGTCATCTCAGGTGGTAATGAGTCAGTTTCTTGATTTGATCAGTTTGAGAATTTCAGGATTTGACTAACAATAGAGAAATAACATAGATCTGTATCAGGTTGTTGTATAATTGGATGTGGGAGCAAGTTAATGCAGTTATGAAAGTTGGCAGAAGTAGTTTGTCTCCATTGTTCAAATTTTCTTATTTTGTACAATTTCAATGCATTTTTTGTATCTTCTGTGCAAGGTGAGATCTTCCTTCTATATGTCTTTGTTTCTGAGCAATTAAAACTTGAGATAACCAGTACAATCATCAGGCTAGTTATCTTCACAAAATTAAACTGCAACATTCAGATTCATATTAATTTTATTTATCACGTGTACTTTGAAACATTCAGTAAAATGTGTTGTTCACATTAATCAACACAACCTAGGGATGAGCTGTAGGCAGCCCACAAATGTCACCACACAATCTGGTATCAATGTAGCATACCCACAATACTTGGCAGAACAACACAGACCGCATAAGTAACGCACAGATACACACACACACACACACTCCCCCCCCCCCCCCCCCCATCCCAGGACAGGCCATCTTCAGCCTCCAGCAGATTCATTGATTTACAGGCAGTAGGCTCTGACTTCCCTGCCGACTTGCAGTAGTCACAGGTCTGCAACCATTCTGGACTTCTGGACTTCTGCGCGATCTTTGGAATTGTCCCCAGGACTTGTCAATGATGACATGTTTGCTGAGGTACAAGATGTTTTCATGGCCAGCTGTGATTTTAGACTTTGGTTGAAAGGACTGACCTCCAGTCAATATAGCTATCTTATACTATTAATGCGAGTAGCTGCTTAAATATCTTCACTTAATTCTTTTTTACCTTAGTTTCATGAAACTATTTAATTGGTCAAAGGCTGGTTTCTTGGAGCAGCATCTTTGCTTCACCTTTAGAATTTATGTTGTAGCCATGTTCCATAATAGACATTGGCTTCGCAAGAGAATCTCAATGGAGAAGAAGAAAGCCCTTAACTCCGAGTGGAGTCATCGGGATGCAGTTGTGATGGCGTTTTTTTTTAGCAGGGTTTCTTTATTTTTACGAGGCCGAGTTGCTAGCTTGATGCTCAACCCAGCACAGATGAAAAGCATGCAAGAGAGCCGGCTGGATTCGACCTTCGCTCCAAAGTCCGGTGCTGATGCCATTACGCCACCAGCCTGCCAGAATCTCAATGGATGCAATTAAATATTCTCGTTTCAGCCTGATCCAGCTAAAAAAACCATAACTGCTTCCAAGATCAGTAGAGTTATCAAAGATGTCTTAATGCATTTAAACAAACTATCGCTGCTTAAAACTGATACCGATTGTGGAAGTATTCCTTGCTGGATTCCACATAGGAAACATGACTGTAGGTCAGGGATACAAGTGTGTTTTAGGAAACGGGGTTTTAAACTTCCAATACTGACAATCTTGCTGGCAAATGTGCTGCCTCTGGTGAATAAATGGATGATCTCAAAGCTAGGGTGCTGATTCAGAGGAATATTAGGACTGTGTCTGTTTCATGGAATCCTAGTTAACCCCTACTGTACCGGATGCAGTGATTCAGATAGAACAGTTTACTATACACCATCAGGATAGATCTATAGAGTCTCAAAAGCAAAGGTGGAGGTGTATGCCTCATGATCAACTCCTCTTGATGCACAACTATGTCAGTGCTGTCCCAATATCTCACCTGGAATATCTCACAGTTGAGTGCCATCCAGTTTACCTACCACGGGAGATTTCCATGTTCATTTTGGTAGAGGTACACATTCCACCTCAGACCAATGTCAATCAGGTTTTCGATGATCTAAGCAATGGGATCAACATGCATGAAACAGTGCACCTTAACACCTTCACCATCATTTTGGGGGATTTTAACCAGGCCAGTCTGAAGAATCACTAAACAATTAGTATCAGCAGATCACTTGCTGTACCAGAGAAAACTAAATACTGGACCATTGTTACACCACCATCAAGAATGCCAACTGTGCTATTCCACACCCTCACTTCAGGAAATTTGATCATCTGGCTGTACTCTACTTGCTGAGGATGGGCAGAGACTGAAGACTGCAGCACCAGTAGTAAGGACAGAGAAGGTTTGGACAAGGGAAGCACAGGAGTGCCTACAGGACTGCTTTCAATCGATGGACTGGACTGTATTCAGGGGTTCATCTTCGAACCTGGATGAGTATGCTGCAGTTGTTACTGACTTCATTAAAACCTGTGTGGATGAGTGTGTGCCTACAAAGACTTGCAGGACGTTCCCAAACCTAAAGCCGTGGATGAACCAGGAGGGACGTCGTCTACTGAAGGCTAGATATCTGTGGCCTTCAAGTCTGGTGACCCAGGTCTGTACCAGAAAACCAGGTATGACTTGCCGAGGGATATTTCAAGGGGGAAGAGACAATTTTGAATGACGTTGCAGATAACATCAGATGTATGACAACTCTGGGAGGGTTTGCACGACATTACTTCCTACAGAGCGAAACCGAATAGCATAAGTGGCAGATGAACTCAACTTATGCCCACATTGAAAGGGAGAAATATAACTACAGCTCTGAAGGTCCAAGCTACACCCAGTGGCCTTGTGACCTCTGTCTCAGAGGCCGATGTTAGGCTGTCTTTAAAGAGTGAACTTTTGCAAGGCAGGAGGTCCTGGTGGAGTACCTGATAGGCTCTGAAAACTTGTGCCAGTCAACTGGCGGGAATATTGAAGGTCATTTTCAACCTCCCAATGCTATGGGCAGAAGTTCCCACTTGCTTCAAAAAGGCAACAATTATACCAGTGTCTTTGGAAAAATAATGAGTGCTGCCTTAATACCTATTGCCTGGTAGCACTCACATCTACAGTGATGAACTGCTTTGAGAGGTTGGTCATATCTAGACTGAACTCCTGCCTCAGCAAGGACCTGGACCCATTGCAATTTGTCTACGCCACAATAGGTCAACGGCAGAAGTAACCTCAATAGTTCTCCACATGGCCTTTGACCACCTGGTCAAAACAAAACACCTATGTCAGGATCCTGTTCCTTGACTATAGCTCAGTATTTAATACCATAATTCCCACAATCCTGATTGATAAGTTACAGAACCTGGGCCTCTGTACCTTCCACTTCAGTTGGATCCTAAACTTCCTGACCAGAAGACCACAGTCTGTGCAGATAGATGATAATATCTCCTCCTCACTGACAATCAACACTGGTGCACCTCAGGGGTGTGTGCTTAGCCCACTGCTCTACTCTCTCTAAATCCATGACTGTGTGGCTAGGCTTAACTCAAATACCATCTATAAATTTGCTGATAACACAACCATTGTTGCTAGAATCTCAGGTGGGGATGGGAGGGCGTACAGGCATGAGATATACCAACTATTGGAGTGGTGTCACAGTAACAACCTTGCACTGAATGTCAGTAAGACAAAAGAGCTGATTGTGGACTTCAGGAAGGGTAAGATGAAGAAACACATAGCAATCCTCATAGAAGAATCAGAAGTGGAGAGAGTGAGCAGTTTCAAGTTCCTAAGTGTCAGGATCTCTGAGGACCTAACCTCGTCCCAACTTGCAGCTTTAAAGGCAAGACAACAACTGTACTTCATTAGGAGTTTCAAGAGAATTGCTATGTCAACAAAAACACTCCAGAACTTCTATAGATGTACTGATGGACTGTGGAATATATTCTGACAGGCTGATTCACTGTCTGGTATGGGGAGAGGGGTGTGCTACCTCACAGGACTGAAAGAAGCTGCAGAGGGCTGTAAATGTAGTCAACTCCATCTTGGGTACTAGCTTACAAAGTACCCAGGTCATCTTCAAGGAGTGGTGTCTCAAAGGCAGAGTCCATTATTCAGGACCCCAGCACCCAGGGCATGCCCCGTTTTTCACTGTTACCATCAGGTAGGAGGTACAGAAGCCTGAAGGCACACACTCAGGGATTCAGGAACAGCTTCTTCCCCTCTGCCATCCAATTCCTAAATGGATATTGAACCTGTGAACACTACCTCACTTTTTAAAAATATGCATTATTTTTGTTTTTGCTCAATTTTTAATCTATTCAATATACATATACTGTTATTAATTTATCTATTAATTATTTTTTCTTCTGAATTATGTATTGTATTGAATTGCTGCTGCTGAGTTAACAAATTTCATGACACATGCTGGTGATAGTAAACCTGATTCTGAATACAGAAAGTGGCAGTAGATAGTGGTGCCCAGTTCACCTCCAGCCTGTGGTCAGCTATGGCCAGCCTTTTGGGGACACAGCTGCACCACACTACTGCCTACCACCCACAGTCGAACGGACTGGTGGAGCGTTTCCACCATCATCTGAAGTCGGCTCTCATGGCTCGCCTCAAAGGGCCTAACTGGGCACCTCTGTCGGAGGTAATGTGGGCTGGTACACCAAAGCGGGATACCCAGGTGGCGATCAGGGCCCGGGCGCAAGATTCGAAGGTGGTGTCGGTGAGTGGGATCGCCTCTGGCCATCTTGTGAACTGGTCCACGATAGTCAGGAGGTGCCGTGCTCCTCATGACACTGGCAAGGGGCCCACGGTATCTACATGAATGTGGTCGAAACGTCGATGGGTGGGGTGGAACTGCTGCGGCAGAGCTTTGGTGTGCCGCTGCACCTTGGCTGTTTGGCAGCGCATGCACGTTCTGGCCCATTCACTGACCTGCTTGCGGAGTCCATGCCAAACGAACCTGTTGGCTGCCATCCGGACAGTTGTCCTGATGGAGGGGTGCGCTAAGTTGTGAATGGAGTTGAAAATGCGCCGCCGCCAGGCTGCCGGAACGACGGGGTGGGGTTGGCCGGTGGTGACATCACAGAATAGGGTCCTCTCACCTGGGCCTATGGGGAGGTCCTGGAGCTGCAAACAGGGGACTGCAGTCCTGTAACTAAAGATCTCCTCGTCTGCCTGCTGCGCCTCTGCCAGTGCTTCATAGTCTACCCACTGGAACAGGGCTTGGATGTTAGGGCGTGAGACATTGTCCTTTCTCGAGACATGCCGGACATCCGTCGTGTATTCAGAGATGTAGGACAGATGTCGCTGCTGGCGGGAGGACCAGAGGTCGGATGCTTTCATGAACGCAAAGGTAATCAGTTTGTGGTCCATGAACACAGTGAAGGGCCTACCTTCTAAGAAGTACCTGAATTGCCAGAATTGCTGGATTGCCAGGCATAGCGCCAACAGTTCCCGGTCGAAAGCACTGTATTTGAGCTCGGGTGGTCGTAGGTGTTTGCTGAAAAACGCCAGGTGTTGCCAGCGACCCTCGATGAATTGTTCCAGCTGTATTATTAAAGTATGAAGAATGAACAAAGTGAGAGCTGAGAGTGCAAAGAAAAAGACAAAGGCAAATCATTTGTGATCCTCTCAGATACAGTGGAGATAACATTTTCAGTGATAACAATTAATCTATAAAATAGCCAGATTTAAGTAGTGCGATACCTGCTACTGGAAACTAACAAGTTTCTAAAGAGATACAGTAATTTCTGCAACATTCACTGAACAATTACATGTCTATAGGTGATTATATTAAAATATAAGCAAGTATTGGAAAGTTAAATTACAAGAAAAATAATTCTACACCTCATTTCAACACCTTCCCTCCCTCCTGAGAATGGTTAGATAGATCTCTAATGACCATAAGACATAGGAAAGGATAGGCCATTTGGCCTATCTAGTCTGCTCTGCCATTCCATCATAGCTGATTTATTGTTCCCCTCAAACCCATTTTCCTGACCTTCTCCCTGTGAACTTTGACACCTTTACTGATCAAAAATCTATTAACCTCTGCTTTAAATGTACCCAATGATTTGTCTCTACGGCCATCTGTCGCAATGACTTCCACAGATTCACCACTTGCTGGCTAAAGAAATAAAGATACATAGAGAAAGCTCTGGTGTCGACCAAAAAGCGGCACCCCGTCTGCTTGTCCCAGACATACAGGAGGCTATCCCGATGGCCAGCCGCCGTAGCCATCAGCGGCGGCTGGCCCTGGCGTTTCCTGTGAACTTGCAGGGTGGGCTACAGTGATGGGCTTCTGCGCCCCACCGCCGATGGTAGAAGCACCATTGTTCGTTGGTCTTGTCCCCCCTGCCTCTGGGGTTAGCGGGCTCTGCGGCTAGGCCTGGTCTGGTTTGCTGCTGGGAGCGTGGCCTGGTGATCTGTGCAACGGACGCCCCACTCCCCTTTGCTTTCCACAGCACGTCTGCCCGGGCCGCCACCTTCTGGGGGTCGCTGAAATCCACGTCGGACAGCAGCAGGCGTATATCCTCGGGCAGTTGCTCCAGGAATGCCTGCTTGAACATGAGGCAGGGCTTGTGACCTCCAGCCAGGGACAGCATCTCGTTCATCAAAGCCGACGGTGGCCTGTCCCCCAAAACATGCAGCAGCAGTAAGCGGGCAGCTCGCTCGCACCATGAGAGTCCGAAAGCCCTTATGAGCAAGGCTTTGAATTCTGTGTATTTGCCGTCTGCTGGGGGCAATTGTATGAACTCCTCAACCTGGGCGGCTGTCTCTTGGTTGAGGGAGCTCACCACGTGGTAGTAACGTGTGGCATCCGAGGTTATCTGCGGAATGTGGAATTGGGCTTCTGCCTGCTGGAACCATAGGTGAAGTCGCAGCGTCCAGAAGCTTGGCAGTTTTAACAAAACTGCATGAACAGATGCGGTGTCATTCTTCTTCGGTCCAAATATTGTTTGGACCGTCGGGGTCACCAATTGTAGCAGTGTGCTACATGCAGCGCTGCAATAATGACACGGAGTCGGTGAGCTGCAGTTACAAAAGAGGTTTATTCACACTTCGCGGTCTCGCTTTAATGCCATCCTGATCCCGCCCTCCCCGTGTGGGAATGCTGTAGGGGGCACATATTCACAGTCCCGTCCCGTGCGTAGGCGTTTCCCCTTGCTGGTGAAGCAGGCTTGGCGCCCTGTTTGGGACCTGCCTCAATGCAGGTGCGTGCCACTTTGTGAGCCAGTTTGAGTGCGCTGGGAAGTGGGTCGCCACAGTATTGAGTACAGGAGCTGGAGTGTTGAAGTTGTATAAGACATTAATGAGGTGTAATTTGGAGTATTTTCTGTAGATTTAGTCACCTCCCTACAGGAGAGATGTAAATAAGGTTGTAAGAGTACAGAGAAAATTTATAAAGTTATTTCCAGCACTGGAGGACCTGAGTTATGAGGAAAGATTGAATAGGTTAGAATTTTATTCACTAAAAGAAGAAGATTGAGGGGAGGTTGGATAGAGGTATACAAAATTATGCGTGGTTTAGAAAGGGTAAATGCAAACAAGCTTTTTCCACTGAGGTTGGGTGAGATTTAAACTTAGAAGTCATGGGTTAAGGGTGAAAGGTGAAATGTTTAAGGGATATGTGAGGGGAAACTTCATTTAAAGGGCAGTGTGGGTGTAGAATGGGCTGCCAGTGCAAATATTGGATGCAGTTTCAATTTCAACATTTATGCAAAGTTTGGATAGGTACATGGATGGTAGGAATATGGAGGGCTATTGTCCGGGTGCAGGTGGATGGGACTAGACATTTTAAATGGTTCAGCGTGGTCTAGAAGAGCTATAGGGCCTTCTCCTGTGCTGTAGTTTTCTATGACTACATTATTACAGTAATTAGCACTTGAGTTCCTGGCCTGACACAGATTACAGAGATATAAGAGAGGGTGTAGATCCTGGAATCTGGAACAACAAAAGTCATACTACTGGAGGAATTGAGTGAGTTGAGTGACATCTGTGCGGCAAGTGTAATTGTCAATTGAATAATCATTGAGGAGTGTCACTTGTTAGCAGTGTTAGTCTTTCCAGAGTGTTAAATTAGGCAGATGGGATGTTTAGCTGGATTCCTTTATCTTGTTTGGCTGAGATTTGATCGAGTTGTGACATTGTTTGAAGTTGCTTTCACTGAGTGGCATGCATTTGATTTTACACTACATTTTCATAAATTGTCCTTCAGTACCAATTGTTCGTGGCCAGAGAGCACTGGATGGATGCACCGAGCAATGAGATAGCAGTATGTGGCAGTAAATGATTCTACTTACAACAATTGCCTACAGGAGTTTAAAAAACAAATGAAATGCAGGTAGCCAGAGTTTGTGAATTTTCAGTAATATTGGCTTTTTTGGGGGCATCATATTTGCCAAATGATGATACTGTTGAGTGAGATTCTCTTGCTCTGAGTTTTGGCTATGAAATCACATGTTCAAACCCACCTATCAGCCTGCAGAGCAGCAAGGAACGTAAGCAGTAGCAGTGAGATCACTGTGATGTTCACCGTAGAGGTTGTCAGTGGATTCCCTTAATGGAGAACACCAGTGTGTGACTTTGTTTAACATAAGGAGGTTTATGCATGGCCAGCCCTTTACAGTCCTTGACATGTTGTGGTCAGGGTCCAGTGGCATGGAATGCAAGATAACGGCAGCTTTCCTCTGCCTTCACTGCTATTGAGATGTGTCATCATCTTCCGCCAGCTCCACTGTTGAGGTCTTGGTTGGATAGCTCTTTGTATGGAACCTCCCATGAGCTTACCATCACTGGTGTTCCAAACAGGAAGTAAGCACTAATCTTCAGATGGCATCACTCTCTGGATGTCAGGAATTCACCAGCCTCTTCACCATGACAAAGTGATGATCCTTGGAGAAGGATAAGACAGTACTAGCTGAAGTCTGGAGTTTCTTCTCTGGTTTTCTGGGAAGACTCCTGGAATTCTGACCTAAGCAATGGACTTAAGTAGCATAGCCTTAAAGAGGGTGAATGTCAGCGTTTGGCGGGCAGTCTTTGACGAGAGGGAGCACCTGACAGTATATATAGCAGCTTCTTTGTCCATGCCATGATATTACTAAACCCCTTGCCACCACTTAAGTCTCATCATGTATGAAGCACCAGTAGCGTTATAATATTTGCTTTTTAACTTGTAAATACAATTATTATTTGTTAATTTATTTATGATAATATTACTTTGTGTTGTGTTGTGTGTATATTGACCAGAGGAAAATTGTTTTATTTGGTGACATGCATGTGAATGGTTGAATAAATTTGAATATAAGCTTGATAGAGATAGGAGGGGTGCAGCAATGTGAGCTGGCTGAGGAACTGTGAAGGAAAGAAAGAAAGTAGAAAAGCAAGGATGCTGAAGGAGAGATGAAACAAAAAGGGGTGCAGTACTGATGGAGGTTAAGAAAATGGTAAACTAGTTTATTGTCACAGTTACTGAGGTATAGTGAAAAACTTGACTTGTATACCGTTTGTACAAATCCGTTTCATTACGTCAGTGCATTGAGGTAGTACAAAGGTAAAACAATAACAAAATGCAGAATAAAGTGTTACAGATACAGAAAGTGCCATACAGGTAGACAGTATGGTGCAAGTTCATCACGATGTAGATCGTGAGGTCAAGATTCAATCTTATCATACACAGGAACCCTTTAACAGTCTTATAACAGCAGGATAAAAGTTGTCTTTGAACCTGGTGACATGTGCTTTCAGACTTTTGTATCGTATCGATACAAGATATTAAGAGGAACAGGTAGAGTGGACAGCCAGCACCTCTTCCCCAGGGCATCACTGCTCAATTCAAGAGGACATGGCTTTAAGGTAAGGGGAGGAAAGTTCAAGGAGGAGATTAGAGGAAGGTTTTTTACTCGCAAGAGTGGTTGGTGCATGGAATGCACTGCCTGAGTCAGTGGTGGAGGCAGATACACTAGTGAAACTTAAAGAGACTACTAGACAGGTATGTGGAGGAATTTAAGGTGGAGGGTTATATCGGAGGCAGGGTTTAAGGGTCGGCACAACATTGTGGGCCGAATGGCCTGTACTGTGCTGTATTGTTCTTTGTTTTGCCTCATGGAAGAGGGCAGAAGGGAGAAAGTATGAGGTAGGTGGGATCTTTGATCATGCTGCTGCTTTACTGAGGAGCATTGAGTAGGGCTGAGAGTGGGGCATTGTTGGGCTTAGTGGGGTTACTGACAATGAGAGCAGAAGAGGGTTTGGACAAGATTATGTGTGGTTGGACCAGATTATGTGTGGCTGTAGATTATGTGAGTCAGTGCAGAGGAGGGCTTGGATTGTCTTGGTCCATGGCAAGGTGGTCCTTGCTGTCAAGTTCAGGCAATTGCTGGCATGCAGTGGGCACACCATGTTAGAATGACAGCTTTCAGTCCTCAGAAATGCAGTAGAACCAAGTCATTCTGGATTCAGTGGAACAGCCTAAGAAGAAACATGGCCTGGAGCACCATGGGAATCCTGAGCTTTCTTATGATAAATGTCTTTGTTTCCCTTGACATAGTGACATTGATATATTATAATTTAAGATGTCCATTCAAAGTGGACTTGATCTGTATAAAGCCTCTGGCATCATGAGTGATGATCTGATGCTGATTTAGTCTAGCAGCTGTTACTCAAAGACAAGGATTGTTTAAGGTTCACATAATTGTTATTGAATTTGACGATTAGAATGAAAATCATGTTTATTATCTCTAAGATATGTTGTGAAGATTGTTGATTTGTGGCAGCAGTACGGTGCAATATATGAAAGATTGCTTTTTTGTTTATGCGGTAACATCAATACATATGTGGCATAGGCTGAAGCAATGCTTGAAATAGTTCTAAATGCAGATTTCTTTGTAACGAATACATTGGTCAACAGTCAAGTTAAAATTTGGGAGGTCTGGCAATATAACATTTTATTTAAATAATTCTATGAAAAATGATTAATTGTATTTTAACTGATGTTATAAATCCTAATTAATGAAATCTTATTTATTGAATGTTTCTGCTCTTTTGTAGTAGAATCCAGCATTTCAATGTCTCACTTTAATTTCAAAATTTCCTTTCAGACACTCTGCTGATTGACTATCAGTTTACCTTCAGTCTCTCTCAAGAGGATGATCGTTACTACACAGCCATTAACTTTGTAGCCACCCCTGAGGAAGTAAGTATATCCTAAGTATACCCAGTGATTGACTTGAGTAAGACCTAAATCTAGTGCACTGTTTTGTTTGGAAATGATTTTCAGACTGTTTGGCCTATTTCTTGCTGAAAAATTCACAGGGTGCATAATCACATTGAGCACTAATAGCTACATGTTTGATTGTTGAGGTGAGAGATCCTGTGGGGTTGAAGAAATGTGCATGCAATCATTGGACTAGTAAAGGAAATAGAAAATGAAGACCATTAATTTAAGGATCAACTTTATTCGTCATATATATTTACATACATTATATATTTGCTGTGATGGCATGACATGTAACAAAATTCACTATTCAACAATTATAAACAAAGAATTATATCAAAATAAGTTAGAGGTTAAAATATAAATATGGAGTAAAATGTGCATATATACAGAAAAACAACGTGTTTGCCTGTAAACAGCAATAAAATAAGGTGGTTTAAAGTGTTTACAGTGCAGTGACTGAGGTAACAGATACAAGGGCAGGGGATCTTGTTAGTCTACTCTCTCACTGTGTGACAACTGTGTGACACCTCTCTGTCCTTTTATTAGGGAGAGAGAGAGCCTGTGGTATGTCAAATTGTCTGGTGAACGTTTTTGTTGTACTGCAGATAGTAGTCTTTTTTGGGGGCTTTGCTATTGCCTGCTTGTTGGGTTGAAGGTGCTGATGTTTTTTCGCTGAAATAAATGGGTGGAGGGCTCTGCTGCTGCTTGTGCATGGTAGGGGGCGAGTAGGGGGCTGTAGAGTTCTAATGTTCTTACTGTTACTCATTCTTTGGGGAATTCTTCTGTTTCCATGTTGCCTGCAAAGAACAAAAATTTAAGGTTGTATACATTCTCTGATATTAATGCAATATTGAACTAGGATTATTTGGCTATTGCTTCAAATATTATGGCTGTCCTCAATTAAACTATATTGAATCTTCATAACTTTGACATTTTGAATTATGATCTTTTGTGATGTCAGTTCAAGTTTATGATCTTTTTGTTGTGTTTTCTCTTCTTGCAATTTTAGAACTACTTATTTTCCCAGAAATAACCCTCCAATATAAAGATATAGCCCATATTTTGCTGTTGTGGGCCTACAGTCATTCACTATTTCCCTCATACCCCTGTCCCAGACTAATTTTGTGTTAAAGCTAGATGGAGAAGGTCTGTTTTGCTTATCTGAAGTGTTGTGGAACTCAGCAATAGAAACAAAGCATTACTTGAGACATCCCTGTGCCAAACCTACCCCAGCCTGCTTTAAGAATGGAGGGGTATGGGCATTGTGTCGGCAGAATGAATTCATTTAATTTGGCATTAAATTAGTTTGGCACACAACATCTTGGGCATTAGTGCCTGTTTCTGGACTCCTCTATTCTGTGTTCTAAGTGACAAGACCAGGATACTTCCTAAAGTCAACCTAAGCTGCTGAAGTAAAATAGAAAATGCTGGAGCTACTCGGCAGCTTAGACAGAATGTGTGAAGAGAGAAACTATCCAGGGTTCAAAGCCTCATTGATGCACCATTTCAGTTCATTCTTAGAGTTATAAGGATGTACAGCATTCCTGATTTCCCACCCATAATTTGTTCTTAATTCCTTTGTTTTTGTGTGAGGATTTGACTATTATCGCTGGAGCAACAAATAAGGCAAGAGTTCCTGGTGGCCACCCATTCCAATTCAATTTCCCGTTCTCATTCCAATATGTAGCTCTACGGCCTCCTCTACTACTCCACTGATACCAAACTCAGGTTGGACGAGCAGCACCTCCTATTCTGTTTCTATAGCCTCCGACCTGATAACATGAACATTTATTTCTCTTAACTTCTGGTAATTTCTCACCCCTCCCCCTTCTTTCTTTTTCCATTCTCTATTCTGGCACCTCTCTTATCCCTTTTTTCCTCACCTACCCATCACCTCCCTCTGGTGGCATCCTCCTTCCCTTTCTTTCATGGTCCACTGTCTCCTCTCCCATCAGATTCCTTCTTCTTCAGCCTTTTCCTTCTTCTCTTTTACCTTCCAGCTTCTTACTTCATCCCCCCCATCTCACCCACCCACGTTTCCATTCATCTTGCTTTACCTGTCACCAGCCAGCTTATGCTCCTTCTGCTCCTCCCCCTCCCCCCTCACCATATTCTGGCTTCTTCACCCTTCTTTTGCAGTCCTCAATAGGGATTGCCATCAATAGGGACGGGAGAAGTAATGGAGGATTAGAGAGTTGCAAATATTGTCCCCTTGTTCAAGAAAGGGAGCAGAGATAACCCGGAAAATCATAGACCAGTGAGTCTGACTTCAGTGGTGGGTGAGTTATTGGAGATGACCCTGAGAGGCAGGATTTATGAGCATTTGGAGAGACATAATCTGAATAGGGATAGGTATGGGTTTCTCAAAGGCAGGTGTTGCCTTACTAGCCTGATTGAATTCTTTGAGGAAGTAACAAAACACTTTGAAGGTGGAGCAATAGATATAATGTATATGGATTTCAGTGAGGCATTTGATAAGGTTCCAAGGAGACCTTGCTTTGTGGATCCACAGAAGGCAAAGGGTGGTTGTAGATGGTTCGTATTCTGCATGGAAGTCGGTGACCAGCGATGTTCCAAAGGGATCTGTTGTGGGATCCCTCCTCTTTGTGATTTTTTTATATACGGCCTGGTTGAAGAAGCAAAAGGATGGGATAGTAAGTTCGCTGATGACGCAGAGCTTGGGGGTATTGTGGATGGTTTGGAGGGCTGTCAGAGGTTACAACGGGACATCGATAGGATGCAGAATTGGGCTGAGAAGTGGCAGATGGACCTCAACCCAGATAAGTGTGAAGTGGTTCATTCTGGTAGGGTTTTGAAAATGGAACACTATATTAATGGTAAGACTCTTGGCAGGATCTGAGAAATCTTGGGGTTTGTGTTCATAGGACTCCATAGGACACAAAGCTCCTGCACAGGTTGACTCTGTGGTTAAGAAGGCATGTAATGCATTGGCCTTCATCAGCTGTGGGATTGGGTTCAAGGGCCATGAGGTAATATTACAACTATATAAAACCGTCATAAGACCCCACTTTTAATACTGTATTCAGTTCTTGTCACCTCACTATAGGAAGGATGTGGACACTATAGAGAGAATGCAGAGGAAATTTACAGGGATGTTGCCTGGATCGGAGGATGTGCTGTATGAGAATAGGTTGAGTGTACTTGGCCTCTTCTTCTTAGGGCTTTGGAGGCTGAGCGGTGACCTGATAGAGGTGTATAAGATGATGAGGAGCATTGATCGTGTGGATAGCCAGAGACATTTTCCCCAAGGCTGAAATGGCTAACACGAGGAGGCATATTTGTAAGGTGCTTGGAAATAGGTACTGAGGGGATATCAGGGTTAAGTCTTTCACACAGAGTGGTGGGTTTGTGGAATCCACTGCTGGCAGTGGTGGTGGAAGTCGATATAATAGGGTCTTTTAAGAGCTTCTTAGATAGTTACAAGGAGTTTAGTAAAATAAAGGGCCATGCACTAGGGAAATTCTAGTGAGTTTCTAGAGTAGGTTACATGGTCAGTACAACATTGTGGACTGAAGGGCCTGTAATGTGCTGTAGATTTCTATGTTCCTGATGAAAAGTCTCAGCCTTAAATGTCGACTGTTTATTCCTCTCCGTCGATGCTGTTTGACCTGCTGTGTTCCTCCACCGTTTTACTTGTGTTGCTATTAGCCCTGGATTATTATTTTCTTTCCTGATGTACGTTTTTCATCTCTACAAGTGGTGTTCTAAATCTCTCCATTTTTAAGGCTGATTTGAGAGGAATCTTAAACAAGCTAACCTTATTTCAAGCAAAGCAGCAGAAGAATATGCATTCTATATATGGAAAAGTTGGGGAAGGGGAAAATATTAAGAAGAAAATTTCTGATCTTGCTGGCTGTACAGTGATAGCAGATCAGAGATAATGTTGAATGAGTAGTGGATTTTGCTTAGCTTTAGTTCTTCAGTTTTTAAAGTTGAATAGCTTGATTTATATCCATGGAGATGATCATTCCACCAGTTTATATTTGAGGGTGAAGAAAATCTGTAAACTTGAGCCATGTCCCAGAGCTTTGTCCCAGTCCATTCATGAAAATTAAAGTAGTTATCAACCAATAATTTATGCACTCATTGAGATTGCTTAAATTTTAAAATATTTCACCCAATCTCTACTGCAACCAAATGATTTCACACAGAATTTATAGTGTTATACCTACTTAATTATAATTATGGGATTTTCAAAGCCAGGTTAAGTCGAAGGTAGGTTAATAGATGAAAAGAGCCAAGTGAGATGCACTGTCCCTGACTTGGCACACAGTAAAAGAGTGGAGAAGGAATGCATTCGCACTCTTATTCCAATGAATTTCCACTCGTGACTGGACTATTTGAGCAGCAGACTGGCAGTGTAGAGTGAGACATATGCTGCCAGTTTTCTTGTCAGTAAAGTTTAGAACTACATATTTGAATAGCTCACAAATCCTGAGCTTTTTGGCATTACCAGTAATATCCACATCGGTGCATTGCCATCTCAAAAATTCATTGCTTTTGTTTACCAGTGACTCTACGTTTATCTAACTCTTAGTACTTTGTTTCTTCTGTTTGTCCTTTCATAGTTATCTGTATGTAGTTCCCACCCACATTCCCAAAGGTGTACAGTTTAGGGTTAGTGGGCATGCTATTTTGGCACTGGATGCATGGTGATACTTGCAGGTTGTCACCAGCACATCTTCAGATTGTGGGAGTCATTGACGTAAAAGATGCATTTCGGTGTACATGTAACACGTAATCTTATTTTCGTTCATGAAGTGGATATTTCTGGAGAAGGTCCATCTCAGGTGAGAATGAGTCAGCTTCTTGATTTGATTATTTTGTGGAGATTGACCATGGGTGAGAATTTCAGGATTTTGTTTTTGGGAAAACAACAGAGAACCATATCATGATACTGTAAAATTGTGAGCAAGTTCATGCACTTATGAATGTTGGCAGAGGTGATTGGTCCCTTTTGTTCAAGTTGTCTTTTGTTTCGTACAACTTCAGAGCTTTTTTGCATTTTTCCACAAGTCCAGATCTTTCTCTATGTGTCCTTGTTTTCTGAGGAATTAAAATTGGATGTTACCAGTGCAATCATCGGGCAAGACATAATCACAAAATTGAACTGCAGAATTCGCTTAGACCCAAGATGATTTATAGACCGCAGTGATTTCAGACCTGGGTTGAAAGAATAGATCTGTAGCAACCTCAGCCATCTTATATTGTAGTAATAAAGCTAATCTTTATCTTTATATTTGTAGAAATGTGATTTATTTTGCAATTGTCTTTTGTAGCAAAACCGCGACCTGGATATGTTTATCAACGCATCAAAAAATTTCAACCTGAACATAACGTGGTCAAGTAGCTTCATGGGTAAGTTTGATGGTAATGGCAACTATATTAATAAAATAAGGTTTTGTTGTCTTTTTGTTTCAATATTTGCTGAAGCTGAAAACGAATATAATGGACACGTTTATATCATTCTTTGGCTACTGCTTGATGAATAGAATGAGGAAAAAGATAATCTTTCCAGCATTAACTACCAAGTGGTGGGACAATATTTTCTGCTTGGGAATTAGCAGTAAGATCAGATGGCTTTACCATCTTGGAAGGAGTGTTTCATTATATGACTTATTAACTTTGATTTCATGACTTATGAAATTAAACTAATTCTGTAGTTTTGCCATAGCTGTGGGTGAAGCACATTCATTTGATTGACTCCAGGGCTTAAATGGTTGTATGAGGACAATTTGCTGAATCAAATGTATTTTCACTGACTTACTGTAGATGAAGTGAAATTTGCTGTTTTGCAGCCCCAGAACATCGCAAAGGCATAAAATTACTATAAATTATAGAAATAAATAACTCGTGCTTAAATAAAATAACAAGATAGTGTTAATGGGCCGTTCAGAAATCCGATAGTGGAGAGGAAGATGTTGTTTCTGAAAATAAATTGGTTTCTGTTTCTAGAGTATAGATGCTTGAGCAATCTGAGCTTGAGAAGTAGCTTCATTTATTAGAAACAAAGAAACAATGTTTTCTTGTTGAAGGGAATTGATAATTATAAAATTAATATGTAGGTATTTCAGATTGAAACAGAGAAATGTAGATTATTTGCAGCGCAATAGGGAAATAAAAGATTGGTTTGAGGGGGATACCGAACTGTTAGTTTAAACTGTGATTGTTTTTTTGAATATAAGACTTATTGCTATTTATCACAGGAATTGCAGGGCTATAAATTCGGTTGAGGTATTTAGAAATGATCTGGAATTATAGGGGAATTGGCTAGGGGAAGTCATTGGCAAAATTTGAATCTTAAGAAATGGGGAAAAAAGTGGCAAGAAGGTGTGAATTGCTTGTTTTTGTTTGATAATTTGCAGCATGTCCTATACCTCTGATAACAGCAATCAGGATTTAAGAGTGCATTGGAGAATGGAAGGGTAAATTGAAGTGGAATAGGACTGAAGGGAAGGGTGGTAATGTAAAATTAAATTATTTTGTATACTCAATCAGAAATCCAAAGAACAGGCTTTGATTTTAAAATTTGTAGTGACCCATATACATGGTTATTAATGAGCTTGAATTATTTCCAATTGTAGCTACAGAAAATCAAGTGAAGGAACAGTGATGAGGATGAATTTCTTTAAAGAGTAGTAAATCAAGGGATGTGTATAGTGTTGACATTTTGCTCCAGAAATGACAAAAGCTTTGTGTTTTTATTTTGCTTTCATTTTTCTCATTTTTCTTGAAGTCTCATGCATGAATACTTAATGACTGAGTTTTTTTTAAGTTCACCTTTGCTGTTTCTTACCTTTTCATATGAATTATAACTTGTTTTAAATGGTTATTTAGACTTGAATTCTTTTTGCTCTATATCAGCAGGCACACCACCAGGAGAAGAAATACCGATTGTTTCAAAGACTAACATCAAGGAATACAAAGATAGTTTCTCCAATGAGAAGTTTGACTTCCGCAACAACCCGAATATAACGTTCTTCGTGTATGTAAACAACTTCACCTGGCCAATTAAGATACAGGTTAGCCTTGTGTTAATTAAAACGAATGCTAAAAAATTTAGTTATAGCCTTTGAATATAGAAGTTATTAAAACCTGTCATCTTTACTGGATCAGTCGCCTAGGGGCGACTTGAGTAGCAGCAGAACTCTCAGTGGATGTGATTAAATATCTTTGTTTCAGCCTGATACAGCTAAAAAGCACAACTGCTTCCAAGGTCAGTACAGTCAACAAAGATGTCTTAATGCATTTAAATGAAGTATTGCTCCTTAAAACTGACAGAAACAATGGTGACTCGGGACAGATTTGTCCTTTGTAGGATTCCATGCAGGAAATGTGGCTGCAGGTCGGGGATACAAGTGTGTTTAGGGAAATGGGATTTTAAATGCCCAATACCAACTATCTTGCTGGCAAACGTACAGTCTCTGTTGAATAAAATCGCTGATCGCAGGGCTAAGGTGCTGAATCAGAGGCGCATTAGGATCACATGTGTCCTTTGTTTCACGGAATCCTGGTTAACCCCTCCCATACTGGATGCAACAGTTCAGATCAATGGGTCTACTATACACCATCAAGATAGATCTATAGAATCTCTCAAAGGCAGAGGTGGAGGAGTATGCCTCATGATCAACTCCTCTTGGTGCACAAATATATCAGTACTGTCCTAATTCTGCTCACCAGACCTAGAATATTTAGCAGTTAAGTGTCCTTTTTACCTACCACGTGAGATTTCCGGGATCATTGTGGAAGTAGTATACATTCCACCTCGGGCCAATGTTAATGATGATCTGAGCAATGGGATCAACATACAAGAAACAGCACATCCTAATGCCTTCACCATCGTTTTAACCAGGGCAATCTGAAAAAAATTACTAAGCAATTACCATCAACAGATCACTTGCAATACTGGAGGGAACAACACACTGGACCAGTGTTACACCACCATCAAGAATGCCTACTGTGCTATTCCACACCCTCACTTTGGGAAGTCTGATCACCTAGCTGTACTCTACTCCCTGAGTAGAGGCAGAGACTGAAGACTGCAGCACCAGGACAAAGAAGGTTTGGACAAGGGGAGCACAGGAGTGCCTACAGGACTGCTTTCAATCGATGGACTGGACTGTATTCAGGGATTCATCTTCGAACCTGGATGAGTATGCTGCAGTTGTTACTGACTTCATTAAAACCTGTGTGGATAAGTGTGTGCCTACAAAGACTTGTTGAACATTCCCAAACCAAAAGCCGTGGATGAACCAGGAGGCACATTGTCTGCTAAAGGCTAGCTTTGTGGCATTCAAGTCTGGTGACCCAGGTCTGTACCAGAAAACCATGTATGACTTGCAGAGGGCTATTTCAAGGCCAAAGAGACAATTTCGAACAAAGTTGGAGGCGACATCAGACGTACAACAACTGTGGCAGGGTTTACAAGACACTACTTCCTATAAACCGAAGCCCAATATCATGAATGGCAGCGATGCTTCACTACCAGATGAACTCAATGCCTTCTATGCCCACTTTGAAAGGGAGAATATAACTACAGTTGTGAAGATCCCTGCTGCACCTGATGACCCTGTGATCTTTTTCTCAGAGGCTGATGTTAGGGTGTCTTTAAAGAGAGTGAACCCTTGCAAGGCAGAAAGTCACAACGGAATACCGGGTAAGGCTTTGAAAACCTGTGCCAACCAACTGGCAGGAGTACTGAAGGACATTTTCAACCTCTCACAACTATGGGTGGAAGTTTCCACTTGCTTCAAAAAGGCAACAATTATACCAGTGCCTAAGAAGAGGCCTCATTGCCTAGTAGCACTCATATCTATAGTGATGAAATATTTTGAGAGGTTGGTCATGACTGGACTGAATTCTTGCCTCAGCAAGGACCCAGATCCATTGCAGTTTTTCCTTTCGCTACATTAGATCAACAGCAGATGCAATCTCATTGGCTCTTCACACGGCCTTAGACCTTCTGGATAATACAAACGCTTAAGTCCGGATGCAGTTCATCAACTATAGCATTTAATACCATCATTTCCACAATCCTGATTGAGAAGTTGCAGAACCTGGGCCTCTGTATCTCCTTCTGCAATTGGATCCTCTACTTCCTAACTGGAAGACCACAATATGCAGATTGGTGATAACATCTCCTTCTCGCTGACGATCAACACTGGTGCAGCACAGGGGTGTGTGCTCAGCCCACTGCTGTACTCTCTCTGTACCCATAACTGTGTGACTAGGCATAGCTCAAATACCATCTATAGATTTGCTGATAATGTAACCATTGTTGGTAGAGAGAGCATACAAGAGTGAGATATGCTAACTGGGAGAGTGGTGTTGCAGCCACAACCTGGCACTCGGTGTCAGTAAGATGAATGAACTGATTGTGGACTTCAGGAAGGGTAAGACGAAGGAACACACACCAATCCTCATAAAGGGATCAGAAGTTAAGAGAGTGAGCAGTTTCAAGTTCCTGGGTGTCAGGATCTGTGAGGACCTAACCAAAGGCAAGACGGTGACTATTCTTCATTGGGAGTTTGAAGAGATTTGGTATGTCAACAAATGTACTCAAAAACTTGTATAGATGTACTGCGGAGAGCATTCTGACAGGCTGCATCACTCTCTGGTATGGGGCGGTGTGCTATTGCATAGGACAGAAAGAAGCTGCAGAGGGTTGTAAATTTAGTCGGCTGTATCTTGGGTACTAGTCTACAAAGTACCCAGGACATCTTCAAGGAGCAGAAAGGCAGCGTCCATTACTAAGGACTTCCAGCACACTGGACATGCCCTTTTCTCACTATTACCATCAGGTAGGAGGTACAGAACCCTGAAGGCACACACTTAGCGATTCAGGAACAGTTTCTTCCCCTTTGCCATCCAATTCCTAAATGGGCATTGAACCCTAGAACACTACCTCACTTTTTTAATATATATTATTTAAGTTTTTTTTGCACAATTTTTAATCTATTCAATATACACATACTGTATTTGATTTACTTATTATTATTATTTTCCTTCTGTATTATGTATTGCAAACATTAACGTTAACAAATTTTACGACACATGCTGGTGGTGATAAACCTGATTCTGATTCTGAAATTCCTGTTTCCTCAGCCTGAGGATTACATTATCAGAGTGGAATCATGTATTGATAGTTAGAGAAAACTTAGCATTATGTCAGCATTGGATAAGTAACTGGGACTGCTGAACTGTGCATATGTAAGAAACATTAAGGTTTTGAATTTTTGAATTAAAGTTGGCTTTAAATTTTGGAAAATTGAATACATTACATTTTAAGAAGCCATTATTAACAGTGTTGAATAGCTACTGAAGTCTAAACTTTCCCTGTTGTATCCTAATAGCTGTTTTTCCGTGCAGATAACATCAACATGTAAGCTGCACCACAGGGCATTTTCCATTTATCATCTTCCATTGCCTTACTAATTTGACGTCAGTTTCAGATCACTAACTGGTTAAATTGTGGCTAATTACCTTACCAGACAAAGCAGTCCACAAATTTCATTAAAATGGGCTTTATGAAGTCAGTGTTGTTAAAACGTAGATTGGGGAAAATAGATTTTAAGGTAAGAAGGTTGATAAAGAATGGCAATTTTTCTTCATTCTAAAGAAGGATATGTGGCTCTAAGTAAGTTTCAAAGTAGAGGCTTTTTCGAGCAGTGCATAAAATGGATGGCTCTGGCAGTGTGGCTGCTGTGTGGTTGCGGTGATGATTTTGAGTAGTTAGTGCTGATGCTTTGACTTGAGATGATACAGCAAGGAGCCTGCCACCATTAAGGTAAGATCTTTCACTTTCCTCTGAATTCTTGGTGGTTGAGAGATGGCAGTTGAGTGCTTCTATAGGATATGCGAGATGAAGGGACATTTGCAGCATCTCTGGTGTTAGTGTCTGTGACTGACTGCAGCAAGCAGCTGGAGCTGCAATTGGACTCACTCAGGAGCTTTTCTAAGCTCAGGTACAGGCAGCTGGATGACCTCTAGAGGTGGAGCAGGTAGAGAGTCCGTGCAAGATTCCCTAGTGGCCATTCCCCTCAGTAACAAGCATCAGGTTTTGGCGACTGTTGAGCAGGATGGCCTTTCAAAGGAGCTCAGCAGCAGCTAGGTCTGTGGCATGTTGACCAACTCTGATGCACAGCAAGGGAAGCTAGAGGCAAGGAGAGCAGCAGTGATAGAAGATTTGGTAGTCTGTGAGGTGGCAGGAGATTTGGTGACCTCAGTCAAGGCTTCAGGTTAGTTCATTGCCTTGTGGGTGCTCGGAGCATGCATGCTTCCGAATAGTCACAGAACATTTTCAAAGAGACGAGTAAGCTAGAGGTTATTATGTACATTACTACCAATGAAATTGGTAGAAAGAGGAAAGAGAAACTTAGTCCTCGAAAGTACGATGTGAGTAGACGGTGTGGTGAAGAATCCATTTGTTATCCTGGTCTCTTTTCGTCAGCATATTGAGTACAAAAGTAGGGTTGTCATGCTACAACTGTACAGGTGTCCCCCCCGTTTTTCGAACATTTGCTTTACGTCAACTCACTGTTACGAAAGACCTACATTAGTTACCTGTTTTCGCTAACAGAAGGTGTTTTCACTGTTATGAAAAAAGGCAGCGCGCGCCGAACAGCCAAGCTTCTCCCCTGGAACTGCATTCTAGCCGGCATTGCTGAGTTCTAAGGTATTGGAAAAGCCTAAAGGAGCTTGTAAGGGTGTTACACTTAGCGTAAAACTAGACATAATTAAGTGTTTCGATTGTGGTGAATGAAGTAAGGACATTGTCCGTGTGTTGAACCATTCACATTATTTATGCGCAGAGAGAAGGAATCTTGAAAGCTGCCAATGTTACTGTTGGTTCTGCTCATAGCAAAGTGGTCTCTCTTAGTCAGCATCCAATAATGGATAAAATGGGAAGTCTATTGCTTGAATGGATTGATGGGTGTACAGAGCGTGGTGTTCCATTAAATTATACTTAAGGAGAAATCAGTTAGTCTTTTTAATGTTGTTGCTCGTCCTTCAGAGTCGAAGATGACCACAACTTCTGTCAGGTGGAGGGTTTGTGACTTTGGGTCTGGAGGTGACTGGTGAGGCCAATCTGGGCCCTGATAGCTCACCCACATGTGCATCACATGAGGGTAGGTGCTGCAGTGGAAGTGGAGGTAGTTCGAGCCTTGCGCGCGGCGCGTTTCCTCTGAGCCTCTGCGGTGCGTCTGATTTCTGCTGCATACGTCCCTTTAGTGGTCCTGCTCCACCAGGTTGGGCGGTCCAGAGCAAGCAATTCCCAGCTACTGGGATTGATGTTGAGGTCTTTGAGGGACACTTTGAGGCAGTCTTTGAAACGTTTCTTCTGCCCTCCAACTGAACATTTGCCCTGGCTCAGCACTTCATACAGCAGCTGTTTTGGTAGTCGACTGTCAGACATCCTGATGACATGGCCAGCCCATCTGGCTTGGGCTTTCTGCAGGAGGGTGTAGACGCTGTGGGTGCTAGCCCGCTCCAGGACCTCCATGTCTGGGTCTTTGTCCTGCCATTGTACGTGGAGAAGTCTGCAGAGGCAGCTCAAGTGGAAGTGGTTGAGCTGTTTAGTGTGTCTGCTGTAGATAGTCCAGGTCTCGCCGGCAGAGAGGAGGGTGGTGAGAACCACTGCTCGGTAGACCTTCAGCTTGGTGGTAAGGCTGAGTCCTCTCCGCTCCCATACATTCTCACGGAGTCTCCCAAAGGCGGCACTGGCTTTGGCAATTCTGTTGCTGATCTCTGCATCTATGTTCACCGCTCATGATAGAGTACTGCCCAGATAAGTAAAACTGTCGACTGCCAGTAGGTTTTGCCCCTTTACTGTGATGTGTGGTTCCTGGTAGGGCTTTCCAGGTGCAGGCTGGTACATAACTTTGGTCTTTTTGGTGCTGATTGTAAGTCCAAAGTTGTCACAGGCTTGTGAGAAGCAGTCCATTTCTCGCTGCATCTTCTGCTCTGTGCTGGCGTTGAGGGTGCAATCATCAGCGAATAAGAGGTCGCTGACGACAGTCTCCTTTACCTTTGTAACAGCCTGTAGATGCCGGAGGTTGAACAGCCCACCACCAGTCCTGTATCTGACATGTATACCATCCTGATAATAGTGAAAGGCATCATTCAGCATAGCAGAGAAGACCATGCTAAAGAGTGTAGGGGGCGAGATCGCATCCTTGCTTCACACTGTTCATCACTGGGAAGGCTTCTGACTCGTCACCATCATCCAAAACTTTCACCATCATGCCATTGTGGAACTGCCGAACAATCGTGATGAACCTGCTAGGGCAGGCAAACTTCTCCATTACCTTCCATAAGCCATCTCTGCTAACCGTATCAAATGCCTTGGTCAGATCGATGAAGGTTATAAAGAGGTCGCTGTGCTGCTCTTGACATTTTTCCTGGAGTTGGCGTGCAGCAAATATCATGTTGACAGTTCCATGCTCTGCACGGAAGCCACACTGGCTTCCTGGGAGGAGACCTTGCTCAAGGTGTTGGAGAAGGTGATTAAGCAGGTCTTGAGCCAAAATCTTCCCAGCTATGGACAGGAGGGAGATGCCTTGGTGATTGTCACAAGATTAGCGGTTACCTTTCCTCTTGTAGATGTGGACTATGCTGGCATCTTTCAACTGTTGTGGGACCTTTCCTTCGTTCCACATGGACTGGAAGAGCTCAGTCAGCTTCTGCATCATGAATGGGCTTCCTGCTTTGTAGACTTCAGCAGGGATTGCAGCTGATCCTGGTGCTTTGCTACAAGAAAGTTGCCTGATGGTTTTTCTGACTTCTTCTTCTGTGGGGAGGTTGTCAAGGTCCAGGTTGATCTCCACCTGAGGTAGGCGAGCAATGGCCTCATCATTGATTTCGGCAGGGCGGTTGAGGACCTGGTTGAAGTGTTCAGCCCATCTCTCCAAAATCTGCTTTTTCTCTGTCAGCAACCAAGTCCCATCTGCACTGAGAAGGGGGGAGGAGCCAGAGGACTGAGGTCCATACATAGCCTTCAAAGCATCGTAGAAACGCTTGGTGTAGTGACTGCGTAGCCCTGGATCTCATCGGCCTTATTGCTGAACCAGACATCCTACATCTCATGGAGTTTCTTCTGCACTTTCCGTCTTGCACTGGCGTAGGCATCTATCTTTGCTTGTGATGTGGGATCGTTCTGGTGCGCTCTGAACAGTTGGTGTTTCTCTGACAACAGTGCCTGTATCTCCTCGTTGTTCTCATCGAACCAGTCTTGATGTCTACGGATTGCTGGTCCGAGGTGTTCGAGAGCGGTAGGGTAGACTGCTTCTCTGAAAGCTGTCCACTGCTCTTCATTGCTGGTGAGGTCATTCTGGGGTGTGTCAAGCAGCCTGCTATCTAGATCTTCACGAAATTCTTCTGCAACTACGCTGCTCTTCAGCTTGGAGACATTGAGCCTCTTTGCAGTCTTCTGACCTTGGGGTCTTCTCACAGGCAGGATGCGAAGTTTAAACTTGGACACTATGAGTCAATGATCTGTTCAGCAGTCGGCACCACACGTGGCCTTTATCACTCTCACGTCTTGCCAGTCCCTCTTTCCGTTGATGACATAGTCGATCAGATGCCAGTGTCTAGAGCGTGGATGCATCCAAGATGTCTTGTTACGGGTAGGGAGGCGGAATAGTGTGTTAGTGATGACAAGGTCACGCGTAGCGCATGTCTTGAGGAGCAGCAGGCCATTGCTGTTACACTTGCCAATACCACGTCTTCCAAGAATCCCTTCCCAGGTCTGGTAATCTGTCCCCACTCTGGTGTTAAAGTCCCTGAGGACAATAAGCTTCTCTGACTGTGGGACTGCTGCTAAGAGGGCGTCAAGTTCTTCATAAGAACTTATCTTTGATGTCATCTGGGTTGGTCATTGTTGGGGCATATGTTGGGGCATAAGTGGGAGCCGAAGTGTCAACAGGTGATCGTTGATGCCCTCTGGAAGCTTGGCAAGTTTACGAGCGAGGTGGGATCGGATGGCAAATCCAATGCCAGCCTCTCGTCGTTCAGTGCTGCTGCGACCGCTCCAGAAGAAGGTGTACCCACCACCACGTTCTGTAAGCTGGTCCTTGTCTGCTGGGTGTGTTTCGTTGCGTGCTGCAATGTCCACATTATAACGGGCTAGTTCTTTGGCGACCAGTGCTGTTCTTCTTTCTGGTCTGACAGCCTTGGTGATGTCAAGCAGAGTTTGCATGTTCCACGTGCTAAGATTGAGCACCTTCACTTTCGTCTTCTTTGTAGTTCGACTGCTGAGTGGGATCCCCACCAGCCGTGGTGTGCTGGCTATGGTAAGATGAAGCAGACTATGTTTGAGGCACATTTTCTAGCTCCTTCCTCCATGGAGACGAGCAGAGCGATTCCTAAAGAGGACTGCTCAGACACCCAGGGGGCTGCCGAACTCCACTGTTGCTTCATTCCAGCGGAGAACGACCCAATGCCCTGGGCCACCTGTGTGCAGGTTTGTGACGACAGCTTCCGGTGTATCCACACCTGCTGCTTCGCCACTTGCCCATCGTCAAAGGACTTGAAGTTTTTTAGCAGAATGGGTTTGGAGTTGTGACTTGCGCTTGACTTGGATTAAAGTGAGGGAGAGTTGCACAAATCGTCAGCCTCGCTCTCTCGTCCCGACTTATCTGTATCCAGTTGCAAGATGGAGTCAAGACGGCCGGAGATAAGTCGGGATGCAGTGGATGGCCAGCAGTGTCCTACGTGTCTCACTGTGTCCTGATTGCGCTCCACAACGCTTTGCTGGGTCCGCCTTTCTACTCGCTGGACTGCCAAGTGGTGGTCTCCTCCGTGTAGTCCGCCGAATTGAGTCTTCGCATGCGTAGGTAGACAAGCCCTAACCCACCGAGGGTTTGAGGCCCATCGGCTACCCTCACCAAGTTTTGCTGGCCATTCGAAGCCGTTGCCTGGGGTGTGGCCACTGTTGCATGCAAACAGCTACGAGAAACCACTGGTGAGAGCTGAGAGTCAGGTGAGGACCAATGTGGACGAAGTACTCCGAAGAGTACGACGTGTTCTCCGTCAGAGGTACTACCTCTTCCTGACACCCCATCACCCCGTCTTTTTAATAAGCTGAAATAGAAAGCACTGGACGATGGTGATGAAAGAGTTGCGAAAATGGAATTTAAAGGCAGTCATGGGTGGTTTGATTGGTTTCTGATGCGAGGGCAGCTTCATAGATTAATGTTTACTGGAAAGAGTGCTTCGGCTGATACTGAAGCTGCCGAAAAGTTCCCAGAAGGACTGAAGAAAATAATTACAGAAGGTGGTTATTCATATAAGCTAGTGTTTAACTGTGATGAAACTGCAATATATTGGAAAAAATTGCCAAGCAAGACATTTATTTTGATAGAAGAAAAGCAGGCTAATGGGCACAAGGCATTGAAGGACAGGTTTACCCTAATGCCTATTATTAATGCCACTGGTGATGCTGTCCTTAAGCCTCTACTACTATACCATTCGGAAAATCGGAGGGCACTTAAAGGCGTTGATAAGAAAACACTTCCCGTTGTGTTCCGTTCACATTCAAGAGGTTGGAATACCCAAGTGCTTTTTTCTGAGTACGAGTGGATACGTTAGTTCTTTTGTTGAAAAATACTGTAGAGAAAATAACCTTGATAATAACTGTCTTGTGATTGTCGATAATCGTGCAGCTCATCCACCTGGCATTACTGAGTATGGTGGTAACATTCGTGTTGTGTTCTTACCGCGGAATATAACATTGTTGCTGCAGCCGTGTGACCAAGGCCTAATAGTCACAATTAAGGCTTATTATACGCAAAATGTGATGCGTTTTATTGTAAGTACCATTGACAGAGAGGAACTCCGAAGCATCTTTATGAGAGATCTGGAAAGAGTACAATATTAAACTGGCAATCGCCAACATTGGAGTTGCTCTCGATAGACTAACAGTCTCGATGAGAAATGGCACTTGGAGGAAACTATGTCCTGAAGCAGTGAACAATTTTAAAGGCTTCGAACCATCAACAATAAATATGGCAATAGTGAGTTTGGCTAAGGAGTCTGGGTTTGTGGAAGTTGATGAAGATGACATTAAAGAAGTTTTGGCATCCCATGACCAAGAACTGACAAATGAAGAACTGATGCAATTGCAAAGGAAAGGATAACAATCAAAACTGAACGCAGTAGCGAACGGCCCGAAAGTGAAGTCCTCCAGGAACTGAATGTGAAGCAATTGCGTGAGATTTTCGTTGCGATTGACAACGCTGTAATGATTGCAGAAAAGTATGACTTTAATTTCGAAAGGGTATGTAGGTTTAGGGCATCTTTGCAGGATGGTTTGAGTGCTTACAAAGAAGTGTACGATAGAAAATTCACGAGGCTAAGCAGTCAAGCATACTGTCGTTTTTCAAGTCTTCCACATCAGCCACAGCAGAATACGAAACTCGACCTTCGACATCAAGGCAGGCAGACATAGAAGAAGGTGACTTGCCTGCCCTGATGGAAACAGACGACGATGAGATGACACCCCAGTGTCCCACCACCCCAACTTCTGACGACTCAGCCTAACACACCATCATCAGTGTGCTCACTGTCTTCCCGATTCCAGTAAGTAAAACTACACTGTGCATACATTATTTCTTCTTTATATAGGCTGTATATTTTATGTGTTATTTAGTATGATTTCTTCTTTAGTTTCATTTGGCAGCTTCATAGTTTAAAGGTTACTGGAGAGTGCTTCGGCCGAGAGTGCTGCCGAGTGCGCTTGCGCCAAATATTTCTGCCAAGAGCGCATGCGTGAGATTTTTGTTCCGTTGGACAGTACTGTACTGCAATGATTGCAGAAAAGTATTTCTGCTTTATATAGGCTGTGTATTTATCATAACATTCCTGCTTTTACTATATGTTACTGTTATTTTAGGTTTTATGTGTTAGTTGGCATGATTTGGTAGGTTATTTTTTGGATGTGCGAACGCTCACAATTTTTTCCCATATAAATAAATGGTAATTGCGTCTTCACTTTACGACATTCCGGCTTACGAATCATTTCATAGGAACACTCTACCTTCATCTAGTGGGGGAAACCTGTGTAGGATGTTGGTAAGAACATACTTGGAGTATTTCATGCAGTTCTGGTCATGTAGAGCAGCATAGTAACATAATTTGCATAATGCTTTACAGTGCCAACTGTAAGACTGGGGTTCAATTCACATTGTCAGAAGGAATTCGTGCATTCTTCCTCCAGGTGCTCTGGTTTCCTCCCATGTTCCAAAGACATACGTTTAGAGTTAGTGAGTTGTTGGCATACTATTTTGGTGCCAGAAGCATGCTGACACTTGCTCAGCACAACTTACACTGATTTCAGTTGATGCAAATGATGCATTCACTGTATGTTTCAATATAAATGTAACAAATAAAACTAATCTCTCAATATTCAATCAGTTTTTCAAATTCTTTCCAGTCTTTTAAATCAAGTTCAAGTTTATTGTCTTTCAGTTGTATACATGTATACAGCCAAAACAATGTCCTTCCAGGCTCAGGTGCGTAACACAGTTCGTATAATTCACACACAATACATAAAGTAATATTACCCTAAATAATCAACAATCAATGAAATATGCTGCAGAAAATTGACATTTAGCTTAAGGTACTTTTACGACACAAATTAAAAGTAAACGGTATAATGTTACTGGTGCCTTATGCGTGATGAGACCTGAATGGTGACAGGGTATTCAATAGTCTCATGGCTTTGGGGATGAAGCTGTTTCTCAACCTAACGGTCCTTGTACTAATCCTATGGTACATCCTGCTTGTTGGAAGGGGTCAAAGTGATCATAAATAAATAAAACCAGTAAATGTTAGAAAGTCTTAGTGGTAAGATATCTGCGAAGAGGGAAAAAGTTACACTTGCAGGTTGTTGATCTCTCATTAGAGTAAGTTAAGAAATCAATCATAGAAACAGAGAAAACCTTCACAATACAGGCCCTTCAGCCCACAAAGCTGTGCCGAACCTGTCCCGACCTTAGAACTATCTAGGCTTTACCCATAGCCCTCTTATTTTTCTAAGCTCCATGTAGCCATCCAGAAGTCTCTTAAAAGACCCTATCGTTTCTGCCTCTGCTGCCGCCGCCACGCAGTCACCACTCTCTGCGTAAAAAAAAACTTAGCCCTGACATCTTCTCTGTACCTACTCCCAAGCACCTTAAAACTATGTCCTCTCGTGCTAGCCATTTCAGCCCAGTTTTGCATGCTATCAGTGTCCCATTGTAACCTCTGACAGCGCTCCACACTATCCACACCACCCCGAACCTTTGGGTCATCAGCAAATTTACTAACCCAACCCTTCACTTCCTCATCCAGGTCATTTATAAAAATCACAAAGAATAGGGGTCTCAGAACAGATCTCTGAGGCACGCCACTGGTCACCGGCCTCCATGCAGAATATGACCCGTCTTCAAACATTCTTTGCCTTCTGTGGGCAAGCCAGTTCTGGATCCACAAAGCAATGTGCCCTTGGATCCCATGCCTCCTTACTTTTTCAATAAGCCTTGCATGGGGTACCTTATCAAAAGCCTTGCTGAAATCCATATACACTACATCTACGGCTCTACCCTCATCAATGTGCTTAGTCACATCCTCAAAAAATTCAATCAGGCTGGTAAAGCACAACCTGCCTTTGACAAAGCCATGCTGACTCTTCCTAATCCTATCACGCCTCTACAAATGTTCATAAATCAGGATCTTCCCCCATCAACTACCAACCACTGAAGTAAGACTCACTGGTCTATAATTTCCTGGGCTATCCTTACTTCCTTCCTTGAATAAGGGTACCACATCTGCAACCCTCCAGTCCTCCGGAGCCTCTCCCATCCTCATTGATGATGCAAAGATCTTTGCTAGAGGCTCAGCAATCTCCTTCCTCGCCTTCCACAGTAGCCTGGGGTGCATCTTGTCCAGTTCCGGTGACTTGTCCAACTTGATACTTTCCAAAAGCCCCAGCACATCCTCTTCCTTAATACCTACATGCTCAAGCTTTTCAGTCCACTGCAAGTTATCCCTACAGTTGCCAAGATCCTTTTCTGTTGTGAATACTAAAGCAAAGTATTCATTAAGTACCTCTGATATTTCCTCCGGTTCCATACGTACTTTTCCACTGTCACACTTGATTGGTCCTATTCTCTCACGTCTTATCCTCTTGCTCTTCACATACTTTTAACTTGAAGAAAATGAATAATTTTATTGAGATAGAAGATTCTGAAGGGGTTTGGCAAAGTAAATGTTGAGATTTTTTTCCCTGGGAAAATTAAGGTCAAGGGGATATTGTTTAGAATAAGTGGGAGTTTCTTCTTTCAGGATTTCAAATCTTTGGGATTTTGTACCCCATAGAGATGACATTGAATGACTGAATATTGCAATATATGTCAATCCTGTAATATATTTTTGGTCTTAAGGATAGTCAGAGGCTGTGAGGAATAGACAGGAAAGTGGAACAGAGGGGAAATCAGTTCTCTGATTTTCTTGAATGGGTGTTACAGACTCCAGGGCCAGCTGTCCTGCTCCTTAACCAATACAAATGGGACTTCTTCAAAGAACTCTATTACATTGGTCATGCCTGTTTTTATTTTTCGCAAAAGGAACTTTGTGTGATTAAATTGAATTCTGAGTGTTCAGCTTTCTGGTGTATATACTTTTTTGCTTTTCCCCTCCTTCCTTGCTATTTTCCAGTTTAACAAGACCTCCTAAACATAGGAGACCATGAAACATTAAAACAACATATTAACTGTTATGTTTTATAACTTCAAAACATTAAACTAATTCAAAGGAAGACATGGGAGACCTAAATGTGAGTCTAACTTCGTATTTGCTTCAAGTGAGGCATGTGATTACAAATGCAATTTGTGTGTGTGTGTAAAACCTTTAATGCATTCTAACAAGAATGCTTAATCAAACAATATATACATATATGCAAGATTACTCAAACCTTACTGAAATATTACATATACAATGCTTCTCCCTGCTTACCTAAAAACTCCATCTCAATCGAGAATGCATCTCAACTATATACACATTTCACTGCTACATACAGGCATCCACAGCGTAGTAAATTTCAAGTAATCTCATTCGGGCCTGAAGCGTTAACCAGTGTGGAGGATTTCTTACTCTTGTGGGATGATGTCTTTCCTGACAAGGGAGGTCACTCTGCTTGTCGCATAATCCTTGTGCCTATGAAAACAATTTCAGTTTCTGGGGTGTCCTCTATTCTTTGGTGGTTATTGGAGTTGATTCTGAGACTGCAGGAAGTGATTTTGACAGCTCTGGACACTTCTGCCTTTTTCATCAAGTTTGTGTGTCTTCATCTTAGAAAGGTGTATTTAGTTCACTGGAGTATTCTTCTATTGCTCACTTTATGATCTGATCTCTCCCCTTGGTTTCCGCATCTACAACATCATCTGATGATTCCTCTTTTTTCATATCTCCATTGACTCCTTTCATTTTGGCCTTCCATTCAGCCAGCTTGGCTTTGGTCTTTACATTTACTTTTACAAGCAGCTTTTTGGTACCCAGTTGAAGTTCATGCAATAACCTTTAATGATTGCAGAATAGATTCTAGTCTTTGTACTCACAAAAGCTGAATGTTTGCAACCTTAATGAAGCACTCTGAATTCTCTTCCAGCTTAAAACCAAGCCACATTTTGCAAGTAACTACCTGATTAACATATCAGAAGCTTTCTCAGATATGTTACCTACAAAAACGGTTATTGTCAGACCATTGCTTTTATCATTTTCATGATTTTTCTTAGCAGCATGAATCTTCCTTGGTCCAATATGCTTTCCAACCAGAAGCACAGAGGTTATCACCAACATCTGTTTGCCCTTGATATATTTGAGTTTTTCAATGCCATCTTTGCAGACTGCCTTGGCATCATCAAGTACCTTTCTTAATTCACTTTAAGGTGACTCTCACAAGGGGTGTGTCAAGCAATTGGTGATGGATCTCTAATCAAGTTGTAATTGTCTCAGCCTATCACGCTCCTACAATGCTGGTCCTCTTGCTTTTACCACATACAAACTCAAAGTGGCTTGTTGGTGGTTGTATTTCACTGTTACAGATGTCATTCTCACAGGAGTTAGCTTTTCTGCAGTATAAATTCTTAGTTGGATATCTGCAGCCTTCAGTTTAGTTTCTTTGAAATACTGTTCAAATTCATTTTTTGGAATGACTGGAACAGTGGAGCCAATATCCAATTCCCTTTTAATTAATTTGCTGTTTACTTCTGGGGTAAGCCATAATGCTTATCTAATCTGAGTCCTGACGAAGGGTCTCAGCCCGAAACGTTGACGGTGCTTCTTCCTATAGATGCTGCCTGGCCTGAATTTCTTGAATTTGCTTGAATTTCCAGAATTTGCAGATTTCCTCGTGTATGCTTATCTCATGTTTCACATTGTAAATCTCAAGGCTACCCAGTCCTGTGTCATTCTCATCATTAGCAGATCTTTCATCTTCAGCATGCTTAGTGCTCTTTTTTAAACTGCAACTTGACTTTTTCTCTTCTCTGTGCAGTCCCTTTATTTTTGTCTGCCTGACATGCTCTTTGTCCTTTGTTGCATTATCTACAAGTTCAGCCAGGCCAATTTCCGTTTAAGAGTTGCATTTTTGTTCACACTCACTTTCTGTTTGGGGAAATTAATTTGCTAAGGTGATTCAATTAAATTTGGTCACAAGTAAATTGGACATGGACTTCAAAGTGACTGGAGAATATCTTTATTCATGAATAAGGGAAGAATGACTCACTAACAGTGCAATGTTCAAGTTTTCCAAAGAACAATAGTCATAGCCTTTTTTTATACATGCACACAGAAAGTCAATTACATCAGTCAAAGTTAAAAAAAAAATCAATCATGTGTGTCTTATCAATTCCCACAAAAAATGCGAGAGACAGTCTCTTGTCTGCCCAAAACACAGATAGGTAGGTTGTTAAACATATTTGAAACAGTAATAGATTATTGCAAGCATGGTGAGAACCCAGGCCGAATAGTGACTCATTATTTGTGATATATAGAAGGTTCATTAAATCCTTAGATCCAGTAAGTCATTAAATACAAAAGTATAATTTGTTTTCTATATTAGTACCTGACAGGTGAAGGAAAAACCAGGATACTTTTTTTATTGTCAGAAACTTGACAGCCCACAAGGTCCTCCCTACAATTTATGACCTTCACTGGCTTCATCTTGTTCATGCAGCTGTGTCACGCACTAACACCAGCACTAGGAATATTGCTAATTAAAGGAAGGGACAGAGTGTTAACAACTACGATATTTTAACCCTTTATTCAGAATTTTCTTCCACAATTCCCTCCTTTTTGATCGTAAGATCCACTCCATAGGTTGGTGTCTTCAAAAGGGGTCTGGCACTTCGGGGATAGCGGTTGCATCTTTAAACATTCTTTTTCATTGTGTTCTTTGTTGTACATGTTGGCCTTAACTCAAAGCTACATACATAGAAAAGGGGTGGAAGGGGTAAGGTTGCACAGATAAATCAGGTAGCCAGAACATGCCATTATTATAGCATTAATAATTCCACAATGTACCAGTGTTCCCACCAACCACCAAAGATGTTCTCAAAGGACTCCCATCTCCCAGGAGGGTTGTAGTTATGGAATTCTTCTTCAATCTTGCATATCTGTTTTACACTTTTCTGGATATGGTTGCCTCAGTGGGTTATGTTATCAGACTCATCAGGAATATAGGTTCAACATTCCTGCCCCATAACGGCACACTTTTCTCATTTAAGATAAAACCTAAGGAAATTTGCAATGCCACAGTTCGAATGGCTATTACCTCAGGATCTGCCTTTGTGTATCTTCTAAGGCTGAGGTAGTGTCATTAGCTAATTTCTTGAGAGCTGAGTCCATATGAATCAGTTCCCATGCTGCTTTGCTTATCCCATAATAAGGGAAAGCTGTCATCCAGAATCTTTCTGTGTTTGTAATTGCCCATTTGCGAGAGTGTAAGTGAGGTTAGTTCATGAGAGTAATGTACCTCAGGCACCACAGATCCAGGGTGTCCAGTTAAAAGGTAGCCAGAAGCGAGTTTGATTCCTACATATCCAATATGTGCCATTTAGTAACTGTGGAGATCTTTCAGGAGTACTCTGGTCACCCCAGCATATACTAGATTTCTCTCTACGCCTATTCATTCCCATGAATCGACCCACCTTATCTGTCTGACACCAGCACTTTTCAGCTGTCAGGGTAGCCACATGAAAACTCGGTACATTGTGGTTTGTTAAATTATACTTGGGCATGTACCATCCCTTGAAGTAATTACTCCCAGAAATGGATAGCCATTTGGATTAGTTAACTTGTATTTTGTCTGCTTGCTTTATTATTGCATTCTTTCCCTTCACCTAGTCAGTAGTATGTAGCTAAGGCCTTGATTACATCCTGGAAACATTCCCGTTCCTTTTTGTTGAAGGGTTTTGGCCGTAGAATCATACCCCCCCCCCCCCCCAACTTGTGTACGAATCACTGTACACACCCAGCAACTTGACATATTACCTTGAGTGGCATATTCATAAGCTAGGCTTAAATAAGTATTGTAAGTGCAGGCAAATCTAGACAATAAAGTAGTAAGGCAGATAATTCCATGTATCATTAGCCACTTCATTTTCCTTCATTTCTTTTTCAATTTTCCTTCTTTTCCAGTACACTGTCGGACTGAGGAAGAGAGGGATGATACAGCTTACACTTGGTTCTATGCACCCACTTGGCTTTGCCTTGTACCTTGACCACTGTATGGGTAGTTAGCAACACTTGATAGGGCCCCTTCCACCTTGGAGAGAGGGTCTTTTTCCAGTGATTTAATATATACATGATCACCTGGTTTAGATGGATGTATATTTCCCTCTCCAGGTTTGGGTAGGGCTGTGGTCACTTTTCCTTGATTCATTCTAATTGCTTCACCTAGAGCTTTTATCATTTCAAGGGTTTTCTCAAAAGTCCATATCAGTACTGTTTGGGCACTTACCAAACTTTTAGAACCTGTGTGCATAGGTCTTTCCATCAGTATTTCAAAAGGGGGCAATTTGATGGTCCTGTGAACATGATTTCTCAAGGTGTACATAGTCTCAAGGCATCGCCTTAGCCCACGTCAGTCCCCCCTCTTGACATATTTTGGCCAGAGTGTCTTTTAGTACCGCATTCATCCTTTCCATGATTGTGGTTGGTAGGGCACATGCCGCTTCCAGGAGAATCCCAGCGCTTGCCCCAAAGCTTTAGTTAATTTCCCTGTAAATTCTGTTCCTCTGTTACAAGGAATTCCAAATTGGGGAATAATCTCCTTCATGAGTAATTTAACTACTGTCCTAGCATCATTTTTTCATGTGAGAAAGGTCTCTATCCATTTAGAAAACATGTCCACTATTACTAATAGATACTTATATCACCCCCCCCCCCCCACCACTTGCTGAGTTACAGAGTTCATCTATAGATTCATAAATTCTAGGGTAGACAGATGATCAAATTCATCTTCCTGTCAACTCTTTATTCCCCTCCATAGATGCTGTCTGGCCTGCTGAGTTCCTCCAGCATTTTGAGTGTATTGCTTTGGATTCCCGGCATCTGCAGATTTTCTCGTGTTTGCTGTCTTTGTCAACTTTTCTCAATATTTTTAAAACTCTTAATAGTTTTAAATTTCTAATAAGCTTCAGCATTGTTTTAAAAATCATCTTTTAGTTTATTTAAAAAAATATTTTATTAGTCTTCTGTCACCTACCTTTATGCACTTCTACTTTTTTTTCTTTTTTGTTGCTATATTTAAGATTACTTAATTAAGCACTAATGAAGGGTATAGTTTTTAAATATTTCTTTCTTGCTGGAATGTTTCTATTCTGTATATTCAGAAAGATCTCATTTGCTGCATCCTGTTTGTCTTATACCTTCACCTAACATGCCAGTTTACTATAGATTATTCTGCTTTTGTGCTTCTATTTGTTTGAAATAACATTTTAAAATTAATATTCTCTCCCTCAAACTGATTGTATCATGATGGCTGCTACCCAGAGGTGCCTTCATAAAGGAGCTTATTCATTAATGTAATCTCATTACACAAAACAGAGCCTTCATAGCTGGTTGCTTGAGAATCTGCTGTTTTAAGAAAATATTTAATATACTCTATCAACTCATAGGTTGTCTGACAAGGCCCCATTCTTTATTCCTTTCAGTCCTGTTGTGTGGTTGTGGTTAGAGGATCTATATGCTACTGACAAAACACTTCGACACCCTGAACCTGGACCATCCTGCCTACTGGGTTTGAATCATCATCAATTAATAAAACTTGTACTCTTCAAGGTAGATGTTATTGACAGAATTTACCATGGTCTCCATTAGAGAGTCTTTAGCTGTTTGAGAAGAACTGTTGCAGATCAATACCTCTGACCCAGTGCCAAGCTCATGATTTAGGAAGCAGCAGAGAT
Organism: Hypanus sabinus; assembly: GCF_030144855.1. Lineage (NCBI taxonomy): Eukaryota > Metazoa > Chordata > Chondrichthyes > Myliobatiformes > Dasyatidae > Hypanus > Hypanus sabinus. The sequence goes on along the minus strand of NC_082708.1, from coordinate 178,712,572 downwards.
GCATCACTCCTGTTTTCTTTGAACAAATAGCCTCACTCCCCTGTATTCTTTGAACAACCAAAACCTTCTCCATTGTCTTAGTGGTCTAAGAAAAGTACCACCAAACCTGTCTGTGCAATTCTTCCAAATGCTATGTCAAGATAAGTAAATTAATGGCAGTAATCATAGATATAGAAATATGCAGCACAGAAACATACTCTACTGCCACAAGTCTGCACTGACCATCAACCACCCATTATTCCTAATTATATGTAAATTATTAATTGCTTCGTCCTAATTATTCCTGTATTGTCAACAGCCAACTCCCTCCAAGTTAAATTTTTATCTCTTTACAGTGACCAATTAAATTACGAGCACACAGGTCCTTAGGATGTGGGAAGAAACCGAAGCATATTGTCACAGGCAGATCTGACAAACTCCACACACACAGCACCCAAGTCAGCAATTTGTTCACTGTTTCCCTACTAGCCAGCATCCCCAACTCCGAGGCTCTATTGACTCAGATAAGCATGGCCTGATTCATCCATGGTTTCTGGTATGGGAGCACTCAAATTGTCCTCTTTAGTACACAGTCCTTAACACACGTGTTGATAACGCCCATGATGGTGATGACATGCTCATCAAAGCAGTTACTTAGAAGCTCATCTGTTTCTTCAGTCCAGCACTGTATGACTTTTCGTACTCATGATTCAGCTTCTCCATGCAGAGCGAAGGAGCACTGCCTGGTGGTCTCTGAATTCCTTCCCATGTCTCTGTCCATTGGGAAGTAAAACCAAGAAGCACACTTTCAGGTAAAGACTGGTGGACAAAGGAAGCCTCACCCTAAATACAGGGGATTTTGTAGATACTGGAGGTAACACACACAAAATACTGGAGGAATTCAGTAGGTCAGGCAGCATCTGTTGAAGAAATAATTGACATTTTGGGTGAAGTTCCAATGACGATCTGAAATATTGACTTTTTATTCCTCTCCAATGAACACTGTTTCTCACTAAGTGCATCTAACAGAGACGGTGCAAGTTTTACAAGCAGTAAAAGTACTGTAGGAAAAGTATTAATTGAAGAATGAAGTCAGTTAAAATTGAATTAAGGTATAAAATCTTACTACCCTAATTGAATGTTAGGCAGGCATGATGGACTGAATGGGTTTTTCTTGTTCTAATTTATTGTTTTGGAAAAATAGCACTAGATTTCTAGTTTGTACATTTTACAACACATTGTGAAGTAGTTATTTTTGTGCTCTAGGATAAGATTTATCTAGGAAAGGAAACTGGCGAGCTGAGAAAGTATTGAGCTTCCTGAAAAGAAAATTGTAATTGTTGTTGATTTGTCTAGCCATTACCTTGGTCCAGTATTTTTTCCTAATAAGACTGATTAATTTTTGCAGCCTGTTTTTGCAATGTATTAAGATTTGATAAGGGTTTCTACTGCAAAGTATATTGTTGCAAAGTGTTTTTCTTAATCTTCCTGCTGTCCTGGGTGTGAGTTGGTCATTGATTGGTAATTAGGAATAACACACAAAATGCTGGAGGAACTGAGCAGATCTGGCAAAATCTGTGGATAGGAATAAAAAAAAACAATGTTTCGGGCCAAATGTCTTCATCAGACTTTCATCAGATGCAGGGTTTCAGCCCGAAATATTGACTCTTTATTCCTCTCCTGATCTGCTGAGATCCTCCAGCATTTTATGTGTGTTGCTCTAGATTTCCAGAATCTCTTGTGTTTACGTTGATTGCCAATTAGGAACTTGTGCTGTTACTAAAATTTTTATAAATCAAATGGAGGATTGTACTCTTCAGTAGTGGAAAAAAGTAGTTAAAGTCATTTTAGTATAAAGCTGTGCAAGGATGTTGCAGAGGTAAAACTTCTAATCCATTTTACAGTTGGTTAGTTTACTTTAAAGCAATGGAGCTTTTTCCTCATTTAAATGCCATGCTTACCTATTTTCCACTGTATTAAGCATATTGTACTCATCTGTTTATTCCATTCATGGTAATTAGAAATGGGTGGGTTTTTTTAAAATTCATTAATTGCTATGTCTTGGATGTATTTGTGTACTGAAACTGCTTTTTCAACCGTAATAATGTGATTTAAATTTTCTTAATAATTGTACATCACTTTGTGCATCTAATCAGCAGCAACCGTAAACAATAACATTTTAATTTGTTTGCTTCAAAGATGATCATTCTACCTGTTTGAGCAAAGAGATATTTTTAGAAGGAAAGGCTGCAAGTGTGATTGAAGAGTTGGTGGCTGGGGAATTCTAAATCAGTTGCAGATAGGTGGAATAACCTCTTGGAGCACAGGTCAAAGTAAAGTTACTTAGAACTGCAGAAGATTAACCTGTCAAAGTCCTATGTGTTGCATGATATACAACATAAACAGTCCTGATGTAAGTATTTTAAAAGGTTAAAGGATAGCTATAGGGTTCCTCAGACTATATCTAAAGATGAAAATTTTCTAAATAAAAAATTAAATCCATTAAACAAAGTCTTGGAATATTTTTCTGCAAAATATACTTTATACATAATATATTGCATTAATTACAGTTAAGACATCCCTTACTTTGCATTCATTGTGCTATCAAACTAATGGGTGGTATAGTAGCCTAGCAGTTACCGTGACGATTTACATCAATTTCTGTCACTGTCTGTAAAGAGTTTGTACATTCTCCCCGAGACTGTGTGGGTTTCCTCTGGGTGCTCTGATTTCCGTCCGCACTCCAAAGATGTGATTATTGAGCTGTGGGCATGCTGTGCTGGTGTGGAAAATGTGGTGACACTTGCGGGCTGCTTAGCCATCCTTGCTGATTTGATTGGTTGCAAACAACACATTTCACTAATGTTTTGATGTACATGTGACAAAAAAGCTAATTTTTAATAATAATATGGTCCAAGTTGCACATTAGATATGCAGCACATCCCTTTAGGATGTAATTGAACTCTGTCCATATTTTAGGAACTTTAAGTATGCCAGACTTTTAAAAAAATTTCACTTTGAGGCAAGTTAAGATGTCTTCTGAAGCTGATCTTAAAAATTTAGCTGTTCCTAAATATTTGTTCAGTACCCTTTTCTTTTAATAAAACAGTTTCACTGAACTTCCATCAACAGGTCCCCTTCCATCTCAGCTCAGTGGAATGGAAATGGCCTAATCTTGTATGAAGACTGAATTTGTTATGATGGTGTCTGTTGTTACTCAGTTGAAGTACATTGAATGCTATTATCTGCCTAATTTATTTTAATGGTTTTTTAAAAATCATATTCAGCATCATGAAATGTGATATGGTGCAGTGAATGATATTTTTGCTTCGCAGCACTAGAAACTGGGTTCAGTTCTGACCCCAGTTGCTGAGTGCGTGCGGTTTCCTGACTGTCCTGTGATTGCGTGGGATTCCTCTGAATGCTCTGGTTTCTTCCCACATTCCAAAGACTGGCAGTTTGGTAGGTTAATTGATCCACTATACTTCACCCCCATTGTGTAGAATCTAAAAGGATTTGATGACAGTGTGGGGAGAATAAAGAAGGAATTTAGTATCATAATTGGTTGTTGTTGGTCTTTGTGAGCTCAGTAGTGGCAGATCCATGCAGTGTCTATGACTGTCTTTATGGTCCTGTTATATTAACTTCTTTTAATAGCATTTAAAATTTAATACATGCCCTTTTTTCTTCATAGATCGCCTTTTCTCAGCATAACAACTTCATGGACCTTGTGCAGTTCTTTGTCACATTTTTCAGGTTAGTATACTTGAATTGAGCAAACAATATTGCTGATTTAAAAAAACTTTTTATAATGAGCTTATATTTCATTAGCAATGTCTGCCCTTTTAACAACAGTGTAAGGATTCATCTGATAACTTGGGAGTTGCCAAAAGATAACACCATAATGAAATTGTTGCACCAGTGGCAGCATTGTTATTTATGAAACATTAAGTCTGTTGTACCATTACATTACAAAAGTACAACAACGAATTCTGGCCACTCCTATGTGCGTCATTGTGATTTTCCTTTAACCAAGATGCTTCAATCATGAATGACTACTACAAACAGAACATTATGATCAGCCACACTAAAAGCAATAATTTAAGTTTGCGCAATACAGGTCTTTTAATATTGTTAATGTTATGTATTGTCTTCTGAAGGCAGAAATTTGTGGCTAACTGATGTAGCCTGTAACAGACACCGAATTCTGGTGGAATTCAGCAGGTCAGACAGCATCTACGGAAAGGAATGAAGAGTTGACGTTTCAGGCCAAGGCCCTGCGTTGGGATTCTATACTCTTGCTGTACAATGTGTAATAATATTGTACAACAATAATGTACAAGAATAAATGTAGCCTGTATTTTGTTTATTTCTTATGCTGCACATTGTGTTATCCAGTAGTTACTTCATCACAAATTCTCCGCACTGATTAAAAATGTTATGTAACCCTCTCATCGTAGGCTTCTAACAAGTTAGCTATTACTGTGAAGGCAAGCTAACAGGAACATAACTTGACAATGCATTGGAAAAATTATGAAAAGGCCATTTCCAATATATAAACACGTCTAGGGTAAATGTGATTCAAGTAAACACAAATACAGCCAGCTGGTGATGTAGTGGCATCTGCACCGGACTTGGAGGTGAGTGGTCCGGGCTTGGAGTGCAGCCAGTTTCTTGCATGCTTTACATCTGTGCTGGGTTGAGCGTCGAGCTGGCAACTCAACCTTGTGAAAAGTAGACAATATGCCAAAAAAAAAAGTTGCCGCCCGATGTGCCACAAGGCACAGAGAGGAATAACAGCATAACTTACACAAACATAGAAGCTTGAATGGCCCTTTAAGGGTAAGTAGGACTGCTACTTGTATGAATACTGACACACCCATGAACACCCTCAACAAATTTACTGTTCCCCAGAAAGCAGTATAAATTTAAATAAATTAAATTGAAATTGAACTATTCTAAACAGTACAAACACAGTAATACTCTATTATACTAAATAAAATAAAGGGCTCATCATATTATATATGATAAATGTTATCTACATATATAAATAAAAAATGCAGGTAATTGCTGAAGCTCATTGTTACGTAATTAATTCAGTTTGCTTCGCTTTGTTTGCTCACAATACTGAAGCAATTTTGAGCTGAAGAACATGTCCCAGGAAAGAAAAATATTCATGCAATGTCCAAGGAGAAGGTGTCAGACTTCCTCCAAACTTTCTCCATGTGCTAACCAGCTAGCTAAAAGAATCTGCATTCTCTGTGAGACCATGGTTTGCATGAGGATTTTCCGACAGCAGTATCTGTCCTTCCAAATGAGTTCTGTGAGCATTTCACCAAGTTCTTCTACTAAGTTCATTGTCTGTTTCCATTTTCCAATTTCTTTCTTTCTCCTCCTTCGATCACATGCTCACTCTCTAGAAAATGGTGCCCACCATTTTTCCCACTCTTTCTCTCTCTAGAATATTCCCAAGACAGCCTCTATTGCTAATTCAACAAGCCTAACTTGTCAATCTACTGAATTTTTATTACAGCAAAACTAAAATTTTCAATTCTATAATGTAATTAAGGGAACTCATTGCATTTTGAGAAAAGTTTCTGTAAACGAAATATGCAACAACATAACTATTAATAAAATAAAGCATTGTCTTAAGCCAGGATATCACAATTAAATAAAATAATGTTTTTTTTAATTATGCCACCTACTCACAAGCTTAAAGTTATGCTGCCTGGTTGGCTTGCAGTCCCTCACCTCTTCCTGGCACCCTCATCCCTGCACCAGTTTGCAAAGCTTTTTATTTTATAGTGTCCTGTTTGAAAAACTCTAACTTCTGCTCCATAGTTTATATCAGATATTTGGGAAGAAATGTCTATAGGAATTGGTGTTTTTCATAGAAATTCTGCCATGGTCGGTCCGAAGCCTGGATGCAAAAGTAGGGGGATGAAGTATGAGGCTAGCAACCACATCCTGTAGAAACCAAGAGCTACAGAAATGCCAACAGAAGCTCCAAAGACTCAACCCTGAGAGAGGAGGAGCACCAAGAAGATAGGGTACACTGGAGACAATTTGAAAGACTGGCCCAGGAAAGAGGATTCTGGTGAGCTGTTGTCAGCAGCCTGTGCCCCAGTAGGGCTGATGCGCTTACGACGAAGAAGATCTTTCTTAGATAGATCACAGTGAGAGTCCCAGTCATATACAATGGAGCTCTGTGAAGTGCTGCAGAAGCAGCTTATTTAAAATATACTAATTCTGCTTAATATATTTTAATATGAATTACTCAAAAGTTTGTATACTGGTGATTCAACAAGAGCTTACTAAACAATTACACAACTATTCTCTCTACCTTTTTAGTGCAACTTGTTATAAGTAGCTCTTCACCATGCAGAGTAATCATTATCATAAAAGTTCTGTTTACATGTATGTATAAAATTAAGTTAAATTCCTCTTATCCCTTCTCTTCCTTTCATCTGCCTAATGCCTCCCTCTGGAGTCCCTCCTCTTACCTTTTCTCCCATTATCCACTCTCTTTTCCTATCAGATTTCTTCTTCCACCTTTTAACTTTTCCACCCATTACCTCCCAGCTTCTCACTTCACCCCCGACCGCACTCACCTACCATCCCCCTCACCTGGCTTCACCTACGACCTGCCAGCTTATATTTCTTACTGTCCCCCACATTATGGCTTCTTCCGCCTTCCTTTCCAGTCTGGATGAAAGCTTTCCGCCTGAAAAGTTGAGAGTTTATTCCTCTCCACGTATGCTGCCAGACCTGCTGAGTTCCTCAGCATTGTATGTGTGACAAAGTTATTGTGACCTATTCAAACAATAGGGTAGTGAAATATTTTAATATGTGAAAGCATTCGTGGGTCAGGGTAAACTCTTGTTGATATGTGCAAGAAGAAATAGGCTAATGTGCTGAAGATTGCTTGAGAAGATTTGCCATTTGAAGAACAGCAAGGCCAAATGATAGATAAAGATAACCTGAAAGTGTTTAAGCTGTTGCAGTTTGTGGGTGTTATAGGAATTTGTTAATGAGACAAATTCAAAGTCAAAGTAGACAAAGTAAAATTTATTGTCAAAGGACATGTATGTTACCATATACTACTTTGATATTCATTTTCTTGCAGGCATTTACAGGAAAATAAAGACCTTCCACAATCTAGCCATACTCTTTTCTCGTTACTATAATCGAGCAGGAGTTACAAAAGTCTTAGGTTCCACACCACCAGGTTCAGGAACAGCTATTACCCTACAATCATCAGACTCCTGAATCAGTATGGATAATTTCATTCACCACACTCACCACAACACTGAACTCATTCCACAGCCTACAGACTCACTTTCAAGGTCTCTTTATAACTCATGTTCTCAGTATGGCCGGATTGTGAGGGTCTTTGATGATGGATAGCAACACACGCAAAATGCTGGAGGAACTCAGCATGTCAGGCAGCATCTGTAGGAATGAATAAACACTCAACGTTTTGGGCTAGATGTTTTTTTCTGGCAGCACTCCATGTAAATGTGCTCAATGGTGGGAGGATTTTACTTATGATGGACTGGGCTGTAATTTCTCCAAGGATTATCACGATATCACAGTGGAGAGGCTCATGAATTCATGAGATCTGGAGAGCAACATAATTTGGTGCTTAGCTACTGGTAGGGTCACCCATGAAGAAAAAGTCAAGGAGTTTCCAAAAACTATGACCTCTGTAGTGGAGCTGGTGGAAGATAATGATACATCACAGCAATGATGAAGGTGGGGGAAGGCTGTATTAGTGAAGAGTCCACAGTCATTTTGCACTTGATGCCACTGGACCCTGACTCTGATCTGTCAATGATTGTGTGAAGGCTGCTTGTGCACCAGCCTCCCTATGTTAAGCTAAGTCACGCAGAGAAATCCTCCATTAAGGGAATGTACCCTGTCACCCCAGTTATGTGGATTGCCATTTAGCCTCTACAGTCACCTGAGAATCAGCCAACCCCTTTGGAAAACATCATACCCAAACTGAGTGATTGCATTACTACCACCACTTTCCGTAGACTTTTCCATCCCAGTCCTGAGCATAGGTTTCCATGCTAGGCTATGATGCAATCATTTCAGATACTCTTCACAATGTATCCATAGAAGTTTGGCAAAGTTTTTGGTGACGTGCCAAAGCTATGTTCAATTCTTTTGCAAATTGCTCATCTCTCCTTTAGCTAAGTGACTGAACACAACTGGAAGAGTTTCAAAGTTATTTTAATGAATGGTTTCAATGAAAACCTGCCACTTGCTTTTCTACCACCAGCATTGCAAAAGTCAACATGACCTACATCAAGCTGTCACAAATAGGCTGAGTAATTTTGTTATAAGATTGGGTAGAAGATGTATCATAAAAAATGAAATAATGTACTTGTGAAATAGATGGACGAAGTGGTAAGATCTAAACCAGGGAATAATGATGAAAAATGGGAGCAGGAATTCTAGTAGCACTTTACTCTTTAATTTCGTACACTAGTTTAAGTAGATGTTAGTGATGTCTTCATGGAGCTTTACATTTGAGTGCATACTGTACATATATCATTTGATTTGAGGCTTTAAGCATGTGGGATGCAGAAGGCAAAGTAAAAATATACTGTTCGATTGAACTATTGGAATAGAATGTTTAGAAAATAAAATCTGAATTTTAATGGAAGAATCAATTTTCCAGAAAGTTAAAGAAAAGGTGAGGTTCAAGTATAATTACAGTTAGGTAATAGAACATCAACAAGAAAATGCACTCTGTGGTCACTTTATTAGGTACAGTTGTACACCTTGTTAATGTAAGTATCTAATCAGCCAGGCGTGTGGCAGCTACTAATGCATGGAGCTCAATGCAGTTCAGTAGCTGGGTAGTGTCATAACAACAACCTCTCTCTCGATGTCAGCAATACTGAGGAACTGATCGTAGACTTCAGGAGAGGGAAACCAGAGATCCATGAGCCAGTACTCATTGGAGAATCAGAGGTGGAGAGGGTCAGTAGCGTTAAATTCCTGTGTGTCACTATCTCAGAGGACATGCATTGTCCTGCATATGGTGCTGGTAGAGTCAGATATATTAGGGGCATTTAAGAAACTGTTGGATGGCATATGGATGATAAAATGGAGAGCTATGCAGAAGAGAAGGATTAGATTGATCTTAGAGTAGCTTAACAGGTCAGCACGTTGAAGGCTAATGGGTCTGTACTGTGCTGTAATGATACTCTGCAGGGTATCCCACTCTGATATCTTGTAGCAACGTTATTTATGTTTCACCTTTGATCATAAGATGTAGGAGCAGAATTAGGCCATTTGGCCTATCAAGTCTGCGCCACCATTTCATTATGCTGATCCAATTTTCCTCTCAGCCTTAATCTCCTGCCTTCTCCACGTATCTCGTCATGCTCTGACCAATCAAGAATCTATTATTAACCTCTACCTTAAATATACATAAGTACTTTGCCTCCATAATTGCCCGTGGTAAAGTATTCTGCAGATTCACCATTCTCCGGCTTAAGAAATTCCTCCTCATCTCTGTTCTAAAAGGACACTCCTCTATTCTGAGGCTGTGTCCTCTGGCCTTATGCTCTCCCACCATAGGAAAGATCCTCTCCACATCCATTATGTCAAGGCCTTTCACCATTGATAGATTTCAATGAGGTCACCCCTAGTTCTTCTGAATTTTAGGGAGTACAGGCCCAGAACCATCACTGCTCTTCATATGACAAGCCATTCATTTTCATGAACCTCCTTTGAACTCACTCCAGTTTCAGCACATTCTTTCTAAGTTCAGGTGCCCAAACCTGCTCATAGTACTCCAAGTGAGGCCTCACCAGTGTTTTTTTAAAGTTTCAGCATGACATCCTTGTTTTTGTATTCTAGTCTTCTTGAAATAAGTGCTAACATCATATTTGCCTTCCTCACCATAGACTCAACCTGGAAATTAACCTTTAGGGCATCCTACACAAGGACACCCAAGTCCCTTTGCACCTCATTTTTTTGTTCTCCACATTTAGGGAATAGTTGACCCTTTTCATTTCTTCTACCAAAGTGCATGCCCCTACACTTTTGAAAACACTATTTCATCTGCCATTTCTTCGTCCATTCTCCTAATCTAAGTCCTTCTGTAGCCTCCCTTTTTCCTCAAAACTATCTGCCCCTCCACCTACCTTTATATTGTTTGCAAACTTTGCAACAAAGCCATCAATTCCATCATGCAGATCAATGAGATAAAATTTAAAAAGAATCAAACCCAACACAGACCTCTGAGGAGCACTACTAATCACCAGCAGCTGGCCAGAAAAGGCTCCCATTATTCCCTTTCTTTGCCTCCTGCCAATCAGCCACTACTTTATCCATGCTAGAATCTTTTCTGTAATACCATGGATTCGTAGCTTGTTAAGCAGCCTCTTGTGTGGCACCTTATCAAATGCCTTCTGAAAATCCAAGCGCACAAAATCCAAGGCAGGGTGAAGGCTGAGGTCTCTGAGCTACTTGTCAAGCCTGCAGGGAATTGTGGTGTTGAATGTGTAGTCCAAGAACAGCATTCTCTGATAAGCATCCTTTTTCTCCAGATGTGTAAGGACGGTGTGTAGAGATGTGGCAATTGTGCCATCTGTCAATCGGTTGTGTCGGTAAGCGAATTGTAGGGGGGGGGGGGGGGTCCAATGTGCATGGTAGCATGCTGCGGATGAAGTCCTTGACCAGCCTCTCAAAGCATTTGCTTATTATTGCGGTGAGTGTGACTGGACACCAGTTGTTCAGACAGCAGGAGTGCACTCTACTCTGGGAGAAGGAGAGACTAAAAATGTCTGTAAACACACCTGCCACTTGTGCCACGCACACTCTGAGTACTCTCCCTGGGATGCCATCCCAGGACTGCTGTTGGAGTCCAGTGATCACGGCTTGTTTTACCTTTAAACTAAGCCTCAAAAACAAAGTCCTAACTGAATGGCTTGGTGGGTCTTTTCAGAGGACAATTTAAAGTTAACTACTTTGATGTTGTTTGAAATTCGGTATCAGGAATGCTAAATTAAGGCACAGTTTTTCCTTCATCGGAGAACCGTATGTTTTGTTCACCACAGGCTAGTAACTTGATGGTTGTTATTGTTTTTATTCCAGATGTTAATTAGATATATTTCTCCCAGCTGCAGTGTTGGGTTTGAACCATTAGCCCAAGAGTCTGGATTGTGAGCTGGGAACAACAATTCTGCTCCAGCTGCCAATTTAATTCAACACTAGGAGATGCCATTTACAAGTACACCTTTATTTTATATGCGCTCATTGGCCATTCCATTAGGTACGGCTGTACACCTGCTCACTAATGCAAATATCTAATCAGCCAATTATGTGGCAGCAACTCAGTGCATGCAGACATGTTTGAGGTTCAGTTAACACAAAGTACACTGTAGATGCTGTGGTCAAATGATGTTGTTGTTCAGATCAAACATCAGAATGGTGAAGAAATGTGATCTAAGTGACTTTGACAGTAGAATGTTGTTGGTGTTCGTCGGGGTGGTTTGAGTATCTCAGAAATTGCAGATCCCCTGAGATTTTCAAGTACAACAGTCTGGAGTTTACAGAGAATGGTGAGAACGACAAAAAGCATCCAGTTCTCTGCAAAAATGCCTTGTTAATGAGACTGATTCAAGCTCTGAATGCACAACATGTTGAACCTTGAAGTATGGTCTTCTACAGCAGCAGAAGACCACAAACATACAGAAATACACTCAGTAGCCTCTTTAGGTACCTCGTACCTAACCAAGCAGCCACTGTGTGTGGTTGCTACTGAGAAGGAAATAATCAGTATAAGTACCTTCCAGTATGTGAGCTTTCTTTCCTCTAGGGGTGTGGCCTGTATTATAGGTTCACCAAAAGATTTCCTCCTTTTAATAGAGCTGTTACCTTTCAGTATGTGCAGGACTGTAATGGCAAGTATAGAACTGACTTGATGTCAACTGTGACAAACGGCCTTCATGTGCACAAGTTTGGGTGGCAATTAAAGTAACACTGTTTTCATTTAAAGCTCCCATAGTGCAATTTTATGGGTGCCAAGTCACAGGATTGCCTTTTGAGACACAAAAGGCTACAGGTGCTAGAATTTGGAACGGAGAAACCAACAGCATGAGGAACTCATTGGGTTGAACAGCATCTGAGGATAGTTGGCATTTTAGTGTGAGACCTGGTATCTGTCCTGTTAGAGGTTCTCAATCAGGAACATTGATCATCCCTTCTCATCTACAGATGATGCTTTAACCACAAGTTTTCATTTTCTTGAGGGTTAAAATACAACATATTGAGACAGTGTTCTTAGCAATATCTTGAGGTGCAGTTTTGAAAATTACTGGGTATCTCAAAAGATTGAGAAAAGCTGATCTTATGTGACTGTCAACTTATCTTAATGGCTCTCCTGCTGAGATTAGACCATTAGAGGGCATTTGGCCTACCGAGTCTGCTCTGCCATTCAGTCATGACTATCTTCATTTGGTTGAGATTTACTGATGTGAACCATGAATTTTCAGTATTAGTTGGATCAGGTATGAGAACTTTATCATCTATTGTAATGCAGTCATCCTTGTAAATCCCATCTGCTTCAAAACAGGCTTTGCATTTACCTCAGAGAGGTTAGAAATGGAATGCCCATCAATATCTTGGCAGTAGATGCAGAATGTCAGAAGCTGAAATGATTTCTTTGTCTCTGGAGTGCTATAACTCTTAAACAAGCTTGGGGCAATACATGTAATATTGTCATCTTGGGTAAACATTAGGGCACCTTGGCTCCTTCTTTGTTTATTTCACACATAATATTAACCAATCTGACAATTATTCATTGACATTGTTGGTTGATGTGAACTAATTCCTAAAGTGAATTGAAGGACCTTGGAATAAATTTTCTGTACCTTTTGGCCGTTCATGAGAGATTTTGTTTATAAGTAAATTATGTCAGGTCCTCTCTTGTCATCTGCATTACATACTTTTGACTGTCCTGAGAATAGACAATGTTAATGAAATGCTTCTTGTTTCACATTTTTAATGATCGGTTCCCCTCTGATCTTGAGTACTTGGCACAGTATTCTAAAATTGCAATCATGATATTGCAAAGCAGAAACCTCCTGATGCTAGGAATACTCAACAGGTTAGGGTGCATCTCTGGACAGAAAAACTGAATTAATGTTTCATTCAGACATTCTTTCCATTTGCACCTTCACTGCAATTTAAAACTTGATTAACTTCTAACTTTCATGAATTATGATCGGAACTGATGAAAGTTAGAAATTCAGCAAGTTTTAAATTGCATTAAAGGATAGGGTGGGGAGAATGTTTGTAATATGATGAAGACCAAGTGGTGAAAGAGATTTAAATTGAATTAAGTTAGTGAAAGTTAGGAGTGTTGGGAGGGTAGGTGGGTATCTGGAAAAAAAACTGAATTCTGGAAGGGTTCCACAAGTCAGACAAGTCCTAAGATTAACTAGAAAGGTGGGTTGTTGGAAAATGTTTAGTACGTTTTTGTACATTTTGGAGTGATGGAGGATGAGTGGTGACCTGATAGAGGTGTACAAGATAATGAGAGGCATTGACTGTGTGGATAGTCAGAGGCTTTTCTCCAAGGCTGAAATGGCTAACATGAGAGGGCATTGTTTTAAGGTGCTTCGAAGTAGGTACAGAGGAGACGTCAGGTAAGTTTTTTATGCAGAGAGTGGTGAGTGCATGGAATGGGCTGCTGCCGGTGGTGGTGGAGGCAGAAACGATAGGGTCTTTTAAGAGACTCCTGGATGGCTACATGAATCTTAGAAAAATAGTGGGTTATGGGTAAAGCCTGGGTAGTTCTAAGGTAGGGACATGCTCGGCACAGCTTTGTGGGCCGAAAGGCCTGTATTGTGCTGTATGTTTTCTATGTTTTTGTTCCCTCGGACTCTGAAGTTCCAAATCGGAGATTAAATGCTGTTCTTTGATTTATGGAGCTTTATTGGAACAACAAGGTTAGAGAGGAGGGAAATGGAATATTAAAGTGACATCATGCATATCATATTGTGCAGCTGCAGATGCTGATTAACCTGCTGATTATCCCCAACACTTACTGTTTTTATTGAGTGAAATAATAATCCCTTCAGTTTGGTGGGTTTGAGTCTTGTTTTATGGGGTCATGCTTTTTGATGAATAGCAAACACATTTATTTTCATAAATCATTAATAATTTAACGGATGTAAGTTGTGGTAGGAAATTTGTGACTGCACAAATACAAGTCACTGTCTTACATTCCACTATTTCTTGCTGAATATCTTCTGTTGGTGACATTCATTTAGTCACAGCAACAAGGAATTTTTTATATACAGAAATGAACAATTATACTCTTTCACCAATGCTTCCATGCATCATAATACTGCTGTTTGACAGTATTGCATGCAAGAGAAAATCAGCAAATGTTGGAAATCCAAGCAACAGACATGAAATCCTGATGAAGGTCTTGGCCTAAAACACTTTTCTATAGAAGCTGTCTAGCCTGCCGAGTTCTTCAGGCAATTTTTGTGTATGCCACTATTGCCTTGCTGATTGGAATTCAATTGACAACACCTGTAAATGCACAATTGCATGTTTAATCATTGCTTTAAAAAATCAAGATTTTTGAACCAACACCGCCAAGATTCTGGAGAAATTCAGCAAGCCAGGCAGCATCTATGGAAAAGACTACAGTCAGTGTTTTGGGCCAAGACCCTTCAGCAGGACTGGAGAAAAAAAGCTGAGTAGTAGATTTAAAAGGTGGGGGGAAGGAGAGGGAAACCAAGGTGATAGGTAAAACTTAAAAGAGGGAGGATGAAGAAAAGAGCTGGGAATTTGATTGGTGTAAAAGATACTGGGCTGGAGAAGGGGGAGTCTGATAGAAGTGGACAGAAGGATGTAGAAAAGGGGGGAGGAGCACCAAAGGGAGGCAATGAGCGGGCAAGGAGATGAGGTCAGAGAGGGAAAAGGGGGATGGGGTACGTTACCGGAAGTTTGATAAATTGATGTTCATGCCATTGGGTTGGAGGCTACCCAGATGGAATATAAAGTGTGTTGTTCCTCCAACCTGAGTGTGACCTCATCACAACAGTGGAGGAGGCATGGAAAGACATATCAGAATAGGAATGAGAAATGAAATTAGAATGGGTAGACATTGGGAGATCCCACTTTTTACTCCCTCATCTCATCTCCTTGACCGATCTCTTTCATCAATCAATCTCCCAGCTCTTTACTTCATTTCTTCCCCCTTCAGGTTTCACCTATCACCTTGTGTTACTCTCACCCGTCCCCCACCTTTTGAATCTATTCCTCAAATTTTTATTCTCCATTCCTGATGAAGGATCTCAGCATGAAACGTCAAATGTACTCTTTCCATGGATGCTGAGTTCCTCCAGCATTTTGTGTATGTTGCTTGGATTTACAACATCTGCAGATTTTCTCTTGTTTCTGATGAGATTTTTGAACTGATAGTTTTGCACAATTTGTGAGCTATTGTGAAATTTCTCAGAATAATGTGACCACTTTGAAATACTGGAACATGTTGACATTAAGAAAGAGGCAGTGTTGAAGCTTCTGAAAAATATTAAGATAGGTAAGCCACTGAGGTCAGACAAATATACCCCAGTTTGCTTTGGGAAATGAGGGAAGAGATTGCTGGGGTGCTGACCGTGATATTTTTGTCCTCCGTAGCCACAGAAGTGGTCACAGAGGTCTGGAGAATGACAAATTGCAAATTCTGTTGCTCAAGAAAGGTAATCGGGTTAATTCTGGGAATTATGAGCAATGATTCGTACATCAGTGGTGGCCAAAGTTTTGGAGAGAATTTCTGTGTACAGGATGTATGAGAATTTGGGGAAGCAAAGCTTGATTAGGGCTAGTCAACATGGTTCTGTAAAGGGCAGGTCATAGCTCTTTAATTGAGTTTTCTGAGCAGGGGACAAAGCAAATCAATGAAAGTAGAGCAGTAGATGGGGGCTTCATGGATTTTAGTCAGGCATTTAACAAAGATTTCCCATCATAGGCTCATCCAGAATGGGGCATGGAATCCATGGGGATTTGGCTGTGTGGATGCAGATTTGGCTTGCCCACAGAAAGCAGAGTGTGGTAATAGAAGGAGCATATTCTGCCTGGAGGTTCATAACTTGTGGTGTTACACAGGGATCTGTTTAGGGCCCCTACTCTTTGATATTTATAAATTACTTGGATGAGGATGTAGGAGGGTAGTTTCGTGAGTTTGTAGATGACACAAAGGTTGGAAGCAAAATATGGTTAGTGTAGTTGTTTGTTCTAGGTTACAATAGGAGACAGACAGGAGAAGTGGCTGTTGGAGTTCAATCCAGAAAAGTGTGAAATGATATACTTTGGAAGATTGGATTTGAAGTTGGAGGAGAGATCTTGGGATCCTTATCCATGGAATCCTCAAAATTGCTGGGCATGTTGATAGAGCGATTAAGAAGGTATATGTTCACTGACCTTCATTAATTGGGAGATTAATTCGGGGATTGTATACTGCATACATTAATAATAAATGTACTTTGAGATTGAGTTCAGATCTGGTGGTCTTATTATAGGAAAGATATGGAAGATTTAGAGAAGGTTCAAAGGAGATTTATCAAGATGCTACTTTGGATTAGAGTACATGTATTATGACAAAAGGTTTAATGAGCTAGGGCTTTTCTCTTTGGAGCAATGCAGGATGAGAGATGACTTGATAGAGGTGTAAGAGGTTATGAGAGCCATAGATAAAGTGGGCATCCGGCAACTTTTGACCAGTGCCAGTGGACGTGTACTTAATCAGAGTGGAGGAAAGTTTAGAGGAGATGTCAGAGGTAGATATTTTGCACAGGGTGGTGGATGCCTGGAATACACTGCTGGGATTGGTGGTGCAGGCTGGAAATTGGAACGTTTAAGAGACTCTTTGATAGGAACATGGATGTAGAAAAAGTTAGAGAGTTATGATCTCTGTAGAAAGGAAGGTTGATTGTAGATTGATTTTGGTGTAGTTTAAAAGGTCAGCACAACATCGTCGGATGAAGGGCCCAGTCTGTGCTGCACTATGCTATATTCACCATCTGTAGACCATCTGGTAATTTTTGAGGATGAGACTTTAATCTTTACTGTTAATCTACCTGTTCCAAATAGCATTTAATGTGCACTTCATTTGCCAAGTGCAGCTTATTGATTTGTGAAAAATAAGAAATGAAATGGAGCAATGAAAGTACAAATGCAGTCCAAAGTAATTGTTTAGATTATTTTTAATCAGAAACTAATTACCAGCTTTTAGTTGCAAACTGTTCAGAGATTGCAAATTTTCTTTTTGTCGAAGAATATAAGGGTCATTTCAAAATCACTGCTTGATTACTCTGTAGTTGTTTGCTGTTGCTAAGTAATGACTAGCGGTTGCCAGGTGCTCTGTGACCAGACATTGTTTTTACTCTGAAGATTGTATTTAATGATTTAGGTTAAATCTTGATGAAATGCAGAGCATGAAAGGACAGATTATGTAATTTCTTGATTTGGCACATCATCAGAACATTTTACACGGGATAAGAGTTCAGAATGTAAAATTTGGGTTAAAAACGAATTAAAACATAGCAAACATCAAGATGGCACTGGTGAAGCAAGGTGACGCTTTGTGGGCAGCTTAAAAACTTCTAAACATTCTAAACATACTTCTGAACTACTCTCACTGCAATCTGCAACCTGTGGTTTCCCTTCAAGCAACACCTTAAAGTGGATAAAAGTACATTGTTATGGCTGGAAGAGAGGAAGGAGGGAAGGACTCCAAACTAGACTAAAACATCGAGGTATAAAATTTCCTTTCCTCAGCACCTTGTTAGCGAATGTACAGTCACTGGAGAACAAGACAAAGCATAGGATTGCTATATCAGGGGAAATGAGTAATTGCTGAATTCTCTGTTCCATGGAGACATAGCTCTTTCCAGATAAGCCAGATGCATCAGTAAGACTTAAGGGCTACCTGATACACAGAATGGACGGGATTGCTGATTTGAAGAGGGCAAAAGGTGGGGGTCTTTGTTTCATGATAAGTTCCTTGTGATATAGTGATCTTGTTACACTCTTGTTCCCCCAATCTGGACCATGTAATAATTAAGTGCCAGCCGTTTTACTACCAAGAAAGATCTCCTCTGTGATCCTGACCACAGTTTACATACAGCCAATGGGCAGACATTTGAGGTACAAAGTGCTGCGATCAGCAAACAAGTCACAACCTAGCGCGACGCCTTTCAAATCATTGTTGGGGTCTTCAATCAGGCTTGTTTGAATAAATTCCTGCCCAATTATCATCCACATATCACTTGCAGCACAAGGGGTCCCAACACACTCAACACTGTTATACTATGATTAGGAATGCCTACTGTTCCATCTCCAGACCACATTTTGGGAAATCTGATCAGTTGGCTGTCCTCCTCCTATCTGCATACTGGCAGAGTCTAAAGAGCGAGGCTGCTGAGATAAGGCTCCCAGGTGGTCATGGGAGGCAGAGGAGCAGTTACTGGACTGCTTTGAATCGATGAACTGGCCCGTGTTCAAGGAATCATTAGAGTATCTGAACAAATATATCACGGTTGTCATGGACTTTATAAAAACACTTGTAGAAGAGTCTACCGCCACAAAATCATTCAGAGTCTTTCCCAACCAGAAGCCCTGGATGAACCAAAAGATCGACAATCTGCTGAGGAGCTAAATAAGTGGTGTTCAGGTCTGGTGACCGAGAAAACTAAAATAGGTCCAGGTACAACCTCTGGAAAGCTATCTCACATGAGAGGTGGCAATTCTGAACCAAACTTGAATACTCAACAACTGTGGCAGGCCTTCAATGCTATCTGATGAAGTGAAACTAAGCAACATTGGTGGCAACAGGGTTTTGCTCACAGATGAGCTGAATGCCTTTTATGCATGCTTTGACTGTCAAAGCATAGGAGTGTTTTAATAAACTCCCCACAGCCCCTGAAGGCACTGTGATTTCAGTCTCTGAGGCTGACATGAGAGGGGTGAACTCATGAAAACATCTAGTCTAGATGGGGTGCCTACCGAGTACTAAAGACTGCTGCTGATCAGCTGACTAGAGTGTACACTGATATTTTTAACCTCTTTCTTTGGCAGTTTGAGGTACCCACCTGCTTCAAGCAGGCTTCTCTTATACTAGTGCCTAAGAAGAATATGGTAACCTATTCCCATGACTTGTCCAGTAGCACTTATATTCACTGTGATGAAGGGCTTTGAGAGTTTGTTGATGAAATATATCAATTCCCGCCTGAAAAGTGACTTGGATATGCTCCAATTTGCCTATTGCCACAACAGGGTCAACAGCGGATGCCATTTCATCAGCTCTTCATGCAATCCTGGAGTATTTGAATAGTGAAGGTGCACACATCGGGTTGCTCTTCATTGACTAAAGCTCAGTATTCAATACCATCATCTCCTCAAAACTAATCAATGAGCTTCAAGATCTCAGCCTTAATACCTCCTTGTGCATTTGGAATCTCGATTTCCTCACTTACAGACCCCAGTCAGTTTGGATTTGCATCAATATTTCCTCCACAATTTCCATCAGCACAGGTGCACTGCAGGGCTGTGTGCTTAGCCCTCTGTTCTCCTTACTTTATACCTGGTACTATGAAGCTAAGCACAGCTCCAATGCCATATTTAAATTTGCTGATGACACCACTGTTGTTGGCCAAATCAAATGTGGTAATGAATCAACATATAGGAGGTAGATTGAAAACCTGGCTGAACAGTGCCACAACAACAACCTCTTACTCAATGTCAGCAAGACCAAGGAGCTGATTATTGACTTCAGGAGGAAGAAATCAGAGATCCATGAGTCAGTCCTCATTGGGGGAATCAGAGGTGGAAAGGGTCAGCACCTTTAAATTCCTCGGTATTTTCATTTCAAAGGAACTATCCTGGGTCTAGTACTTAAGTTGCATTGCAAAGAAATCCCATTAGTGCCTCTACTTTGTTAGAAGTTTCCCAAGATTTGGCATGTCATCTAAAACTTTGACAACCATCTTTTGATGTATGGTGGAGATTATATTGACAGGTTGCATCATGGTCTGGAATGGAAACAGCAAAGCACTTGAATGGAAAAGCCTACAAATATAATGGATACAGCTCAGTCCATAATGTATGAAGCCATCCCCACCACTGCGCATATCAACATCGATACTGTCACAGGGAAACAGCATCAAGGACCACTACTATGCAGGCCATACTCTCTTTTCACTACTGCAATCAGGAAGGAGATACAGGAACCTTAGTACTCACACCACAGGTTCAGGAACAGCTATTAACTTTCAACCATCCAACTCTTGGGGATAACTTCACTTAGCTTCAGTTGCCCCATCACTGAAATGTTCCCATAACCTTTGGACTTATTTTCAAGGAATTTGCGTCTTATGTTCTCAATATTTATTGCTTATTTTTAAAAATTATTATTTTTTTCATTTTGGATTTGCACAGTATGTTGTCTTTTGTACATTAATCATTTGTTCATCTTGTATCCGATTTTTCTCTGTTCTCTTGTGTTTATTCGTATTATTGTGAAAGTCTGCAAAATGAATCTCAGGGTTGTATGTACTGACGTATGAACTTTGATAATACTTTTTCTTTGAACCATACTTGCATTGATTAGAGCAGTATTTGCTACAAAGACCAGTTTCTTGCTGCACGAGAATTAGTGTTAGTTATTTGTTGGATATTTAACTCATTGTACAATGATTTTGGCCATTTGTACCTGTTCAGATGGGAGTACTACAATAAGGGCAGTATTGTTAATACAAAATATTTTTGTCTGCATGAGAACCAAGCTTTGAAACTGGGGTTAAGAGATCCGTGGGGATTTTACAGAAGGAGTCCTTGCAAATCAAAAAACAATCTGATTTGGACCCATGCATGACTTAAGCACAGCATTGCTGGAAAGCTCCTTTTAGTCAGTTTTCTGTTTATCAGCATCCCAACAAATACTTACAGCAATTAATAAACACAAGAGATTCTGTAGATGCAGGAAATCCAGAGCAACACATACACACAAAAAGCTGGAGGAAAACAGAAGTTCAGGCAGCATCTAAGGAAAGGATCAACATTTTGGGCTGGGACTTCCTCTGACTTCTTTCACTTGCCAGCTTGTGCTCCTTCTCCTCCTACCCCTACCTTTTTAATTCTGGCTTCTGCCCCCTTTCTTTCCAGTCCTGTGAAAGAACTTGGCTTGAAATGTTGACTGTTTATTCCTCTCCATCGATGCTGCCTGACCTGCTGAGTTCCTTCAGCATTTTATTTGTATTACGGCAATTAATTCTGATTTAATGTACCTATTTAAATTTTGAATAGGAGTCAGGGGAATATTAGCATTTCACTTGAAAATGCCATAAATTTACTTGATAGTTGATGGTCATAAAACTTATACAGTTGATTCAGGCACTCTTTTGAAAACTTTTTTTTAACATCTAACATATAACAATCACAGCACGGAAACAGGCCATCTCGGCCCTCCTAGTCCGTGTCGAACTCTTAATCTCACCTAGTCCCACCTACCCGCACTCAGCCCATAACCCTCCACTCCTCTCCTGTCCATATACCTATCCAATTTTACCTTAAATGACACAACTGAACCGGCCTCTACTACTTCTACAGGAAGCTCATTCCACACAGCTATCACTCTCTGAGTAAAGAAATACCCCCTTGTGTTTCCCTTAAACTTCTGCCCCCTAACTCTCAAATCATGTCCTCTCGTTTGAATCTCCCCTACTCTCAATGGAAACAGCCTATTCACGTCAACTCTATCTATCCCTCTCAAAATTTTAAATACCTCGATCAAATCCCCCCTCAACCTTCTACGCTCCAATGAATAGAGACCTAATTTGTTCAACCTTTCTCTGTAACTTAAGTGCTGAAACCCAGGTAACAGCCTAGTAAATCATCTCTGCACTCTCTCTAATTTATTGATATCTTTCCTATAATTCGGTGACCAGAACTGTACACAATATTCCAAATTTGGCCTTACCAATGCCATGTACAATTTAACATTACATCCCAACTTCTGTACTCAATGCCCTGATTTATAAAAGCCAGCATTCCAAAAGCCTTCTTCACCACCCTATCTACATGAGATTCCACCTTCAGGGAACTATGCACTGTTATTCCTAGATCTCTCTGTTCCACTAAATTAAAATTAAAAGTGATCATTTTGATATGATGGAGCTCTTGTCCTTTAAAATTGGCTAAACTTTTTGTTATGGACCAAGTGACTTAAGCAGATCTTCAGTCTTTTTTGGTATCACATTCCATGCTTGCCAACTTGAAATGTGCAATAGTTTGTATTTCACAGAGTTGACTGTCTCTTTTAAAACATTGCTTTACAGTTGTTTTCTGTCATTATTGTTGGTGGCTGCTGTCGTCTGGAAGATTAAGCAAAGCTGCTGGGCGTCAAGGAGGAGAGAGGTAAGCTTATTTCAAGAATATGCCACACTGACTTCAACCTGCACCTGTGTACTTACCTAAATAAGATGACGCATTCTGCTTTACAGAACAAGATTAGACATAGAAGCTGCAGCTGAACTGAGCTTTTGGGAAATCCCATCTGGAATTTTTTGAGTGCAGTTCTGGTTTCCTTGTATGAGAAAGGACTTTTGCCATTGCGTCAAAGGTTTATCAGACTAATTCCAAGGATGGCAGGACTGATAAATAAGGAGATTTTGGATAGGATGGGCCAATATTCGGTAGAACATTAAAAGAGGAGCTCACAAAAACCAGATTCTAAGAGAACTAGAGCAGTCCAGGTAGACAATGTTCATAATGACTGAAAAACATTCATAGAATATAAAATACTACACAGTACAGGCCAACCTTTTAACTTGCTCTAAGATCAATCTAGCTCGTCCTTCCCACATAACCTTCATTTTTCTATCATCCAAGTGCCTATCTAAGAGTTTCTTAAATTTCCCTAATGTATGTACCTCTACCACCATCCTTGGTAGGGCATTCCATGCACTTACCACTCTCTGAGTAAAGAACTTGCTTCTAACAACCCTCTATACTTTCAATCAGTCCACAACCACAAAGAGTCCAGACCTAGGGTTCACAAGGGGATGTGACATTTAGAACTAAGATCAAAAAGATTTTTTTCACCTGGAGAGTGATGGACATGCAATTTATTCATCCATAGTTATTCAATATATTGAAGAAGGAGATACATATGCTTCTCAATGCAAAAGCATCCCAGGATACGGGAGACGGCAGAACAGGGTACTGAAGTAGATGATCAACTGAGAGTGATCGTGTTGAATAGTTGGGCATGGCTGTATGGCATACTCTGCTGCAATTTGCTATCATTAGCTTATTTCATGAAGAAGTAGTGACTAATGTCATGGTGGCTTGGATAGTCTTTTCCCTGAAACCGATTTGAAGTTCCTCATTCAATCATACCCATAATAATATAGATTTTGAACTAAGCAATGTCATGTATTTAAATACAAAATTTATATTTAACATAATATGGATATTTTGAAATATAAACATCATAAAATGAGACTGAGTTAGAATTTCTTTTATGTAATATTTTATTATTTTACATCCACTATAATAAACCTATATGTGCTTGTGCTTTTGGAAGCAGTTGATGCTATGCTGTTAATTACAATAATTAAAGTTTCATTAACTTTCATCTAGTTATTTCAAATATTTAATCAATGAACTTACAGATGTTGAAATATTTCTATTTTATATTCTGTACTCCAGTATACTTTTAATGCTAGGAGCATTGTAAGAAAGGTGGATGAGCTTAGAGCATGGATTGATACCTGGAAATATGATGTTATAGCTATTTGTGGAACATGGTTGCAGGAGGGGTGTGATTGGCAACAAAATATTCCTAGATTTCGTTGCTTCAGGTGTGATAGAATCGGAGGGACAAGAGGGGGAGGTGTTGCATTTGCTTGTCAGAGAAAATATTACAGCAGTGCTCTGGCAGAATAGATCAGAGGGCTCATCTAGGGAGGTTATTTGGGTGGAATTGAGGAAAGGGAAAGGTGTAGTAACACATAGGGGTGTATTATAGACTATCTCATGCGGAGTGAAAATTGGAGGAGCAAATTTGTAAGGAGATAGCAGATATTTGCTTTAAGCACAGGGTTGTGATTGTGGGAGATTTTAATTTTCCATACATAGACTGGGAAGCCCATACTGTAAAAGGGCTGGATGGTTTGGAGTTTGTAAAATGTGTGCAGGGAAGTTTTTTGCAGCAATACATAGAGGTACCAACTAGAGAAGGGGCAGTGTTGGATCTTCTGTTAGGGAATGAAATAGGTCAGGTGACGGAGGAATGTTATATTTAATGTTATTTTGCAAATAACACTGTTCTTTGCATTTCTGGTTAGATGCTAACTGCATTTCATTGGCTTTGTATCTGTTCTCAGCACAATGACAATGAAGTTGGATCTAATCTGAATCTCCTCTGCACCTTTTCTGCTTCCACATCCTTCCTATATTGATGTGACCAGATCTGAGCACAGTACTCCAAGTGCAGTCTGACCAGGGTCCTATATAGCTGCAACATTACCTCTCGGCTCCTAAACTTAATCCCACAATTGATAAAGGCCAATGCACCGTATGCTTTCTTAATCACAGAGTCAACCTGCACAGCAGCTGTGAGTGTCCTATGGACACCCCAAGATCCCTCTGATCCTCCACACTGCCAAGAGTCTTACCATTAGTACTATATTCTGCCATCATATTTGACCTACCAAAATGAACCATTGTGTACAACCCTGAGATTCCTTTTCCTTGTGGGCATAATAAATACCATAACCATTATAGAATCAATGAAAGACCGCACCCAACAGAGCAGAAAACCAGTATGTAAAAGACATCAGACTGTGCAAATAGAAAAAGAAAGAAAAGATAAATAATAATAATAATAATAAATAAATAAGCAATAAATATTGTTAACTTGAGATGAAGAGACCTTGAAATTGTGTCCATCTGTTGTGGAAACAGTTCAGAGATGGGGCAAGTGAATTTGAGTGAAGTTATCTTCTCTGGTTCAGGAGCCTGATGATTGAATGGTAATAACTGTCCCTGAACCTGGTGGTGTAAGTCTCAAGAGTCTTCTACCACCTTGTGCTGACTTAGGGCATCAGCTAAACTGGATTATGTGTTATGTTATGAACTGGAGGCAATTAGGGAGCTTAAGATAAAAGAACCCTTAGAATTCAATAATCAGAATATGATTGAGTTCAACTTGAAATTTGATAGGGAGAAAGTAAAGTCTAACATAGCAGTATTTCAGTGGCATAAAGGAAATTACAGTGGTATGAGAGAGGAGTTGGCCAAAGTAAATTGGAAGGAAATGCTGGCAGGGATGACAGCAGAGCAGAAATGCCTTGAATTTCTGGGGGAAATGAGGAAGGCGCAGCATAGATATATTCCAAAAACAAAGAAATATTCAAATGACAAAACATTACCACTGTGTCTGACAAGGGAAGTCAGAGCAAAAAGCAAGTAAAAGCAAAAGAGAGGGTTTATGACAAAGCAAAAATCAGCAGGAAGATACAGCATTGGAAATCTTTTAAAAACCTACAGAAAGCAACAAAAAGAATCATTAGGAGGGAAAAGATGAAATATGAAAGCAAGCTAGCAAACAATATCAGGGTAGATAGAAAAAGCTTTTTCAAGAAAATAAAAAAAATAAAAGAGATGAGAGTGGATATAGGACCACTGGAAAATGAGGCTAGACAAATAATAATGGGGACAAGGAGATGGCAGATGAATTAAATAAGTATTTTGCACCAGTCCTGACTGTGGAAGATACTAGCATTTTGTCAGATGTTGAAGGGTTGTGAGGGAAGAGAGGTGAGTGCAGTTACTATTACAAGAGAGAAGGTCCTCAAAAAGCTGAAAGACTAATGGGTATATACATCATCTGAACCAAATGAACTGCACCCTAGGGTTCTGAAAGAGGTAATGATGGAGTTTGTGGAAGCATTATGAATGATCTTTCAAGAATCTTTGAACTGTGGCATGGTTCCGGAAGACTGGAAAATTGAAAATGTCACTCCACTCTTTCAGAAAGGAGAGAGACAGCACAGAGAAAATTATAAACCAGTTAGCCTGACCTCAGTGGTTGGTAAGATGTTGGACTCAATTGCTAAGAATGAAGTTATGGAGTACTTGGTGACACAGGACAAGATAGGTCAAAGTCAACGTGGTTTCCTTAAGGGAAGATCCTGTCTGAAAAGCCTGTTGGAATTCTTTGAGGAGATTACATGTAGGATAGATAAAGTGGATGCAGTGGATGTCATCTATTTGGATTTTCAGAAGACCTTTGACAAGTGCCAAACATGAGGCTACTTACCATGTTAAGAGTCCATGATATTACAGGAAAGTTACTGGCATGGTTAGAACATTGGCTGATTGTTAAGAAACAGTGAGTGGGAATAAAAGGATCCTTTTCTGGTTGGCTGCCAGTGACTAGTGGTGTTCTGCACCACTTCTTTTTATGTTGCATGTCAGTTATTTAGATGACAGAATAGATGATTTTGTTGCCAATGCAGATGATGCAAAGATGGGTGGAAGGGCAGGTAGTGTTGAGGAAGACTGCAGATGGACTTAGACAGACAAGGAGAATGGACATGAAATACGTTGTTGGAAAATGCTTAGCCATGCACTTTGGTAGTAGAAATAAAAATGCAGACTTATTTTCTAAATGGGGAGAAAATCCAAAAATCTGAGATGCAAAGGGACTTGAGTGTCCTTGTGCGAACACCCTAAAGGTTAAGGTGTAGGTAGAGTCAGTGGTGAGGAAGGCAAATGCAATGTCAACATCATTTCAAGAGGTCTAGAATACAAGAGCAGGGGTCTGAGCTGAGGCTTAATAAAGCAATGTTAAGACCTCACCTTGAGTATTGTGAACAGTTTTGGGCTCTTCATTGAAGAAAAGATGTGCTGGCATTAGAGAAGGTTCAGACGAGGGTCACAAGGGTTATTCCAGGAATGAAAGGATTATCATATGAGGAATGTTTGATGGCTCTGGGCCTGTTCTCACTGGAATTTAGAAGGATGGGGGGACAGTGGGTATCTCATTGAAACCTTTTGAATGTTGAAAGGCTAGACAGAGTAGATGTGGAAAGGATGTTTGGCCTGGTGGGGGAGTCTCGGTCAAGAGAGCACAGCCTTAGGAGGGGTATCTGTTTAAAACAGAGTTGCAGAGAAATTCCTTTAGCCAAAGAGTGGTGAATTTGTGGAATTTGTTACCACAGAGAGCCATGAAGGCCAGTCGTTGGGTTTATTTAAAGCAGGGATTGATAGGTTCTTGATTGGACACAGCATAACAGTTTTCAGAAAGAGTTTTCAGTTTTAGATGTTATATTGAAGCTTCATAATCTCCTAAAGAAGTAGAGTCACTGCCATGCTTTCTTTGTAATTTTACTTACGTGCTAGACCCTGGACAGGTCCTTTGAAATGATAACACCAGGGAATTCAAAGTTTTTGACTCTCTCCACCTCTGATAACCCGATGATGACCTCCTCCCTCCTATATGCTGATATGTCACCACCTTTTATTCGGCCACCCACCACCTTTTATTTGGCTACCGACAGTAATGTCATCAGCAAACTTAAATATGGCTTTGGAGCTGTGCTTAGCCTCACAGTCATAAGTATAAAGCGAGCCGAGCAGGGGTCTAAGCACACAGCCCTGTGGTGCACTTGTGCTGATGGAGATTGTGGAGAAGACATTGTTGCCAATTGGAACTGGCTAGGATCTGCAAGTGAGGAAATCGAGGCTTCGATTGCACAAGGAGGTATTAAGGCTGAGATCTTGTAGCTTATTGATTAATTTTGAGGGGATGATAGTATTGAATGCTGAACTGTAATCGATTAAGAACATCCTGATATGTACACCTTTGCTGTCCAAATGTTCCAGGGTTGAGTATAGAGCCGATGAAATGGCATCTGCTGTGGAACTGTTGTGCTAGTAGGCAACTTGGAGCTGATACAAGTGGCTTCTCAGGGGGGAATTGATATATTTCATCAACAAACTCTCAAAACACTTCATCACTATGGATGGAAGTGTTTCTGAATGATAGTCATTCAGGCAGGTTATTGTGTTCTTGGGTACCGGTATAATTGAAGCCTGCTTGAAGTGGATACCTCAGACTACCAAAGCGAGAGGTTAATGATCTCAGTGACACTCCAGCCATTTCATCAGCACAGGTCTTTAGCACTTAGCCCCATATCCCATCTTGGCCAGATGCTTTCTGTGGTTTCACCCTCCTACAAGATGAATCAGTCTCAGAGACTAATATAACAGGATCATTAGGGGCTGTGGGAGTTGGTGATGGTTCCTCTATGTTTTGATGGTCTAAGCAAGCATAGAACGCATTGAGCTCATCTGGAAGCAAAACCCTGTTGTCACCTATGTTGCTTGTATGAGAAGATAGCACTTAAGTCCTGCCACAACTGTCGAGCATCCTTCTTTGATTCAAGTTTAGTCCAGAATTGCCACTTAACCTGTGAGATAGCTTTTCAGAGGTCGTACCTAGACCTCTTGTAAACTTCTTGGTCACCATACTTGAATGCCTCTGATTTGGCCCTCAACAGAATGTGGATCTCGTGGTTCATCCAGGGATTCTGGTTGGGTAAGATTCTGAATGATTTTGTGGTTTACACTCAGCTACAACTTTTAATAAATTCTGTGTTCATTCATATGCCAGGAAGAATTTAAAAAGAAGACAGCTTTATAGAGTGGACTCATGAGTAGAGGAAGTCAGAATAGGATGGTTTTGGCTCAATGGGGCTTCGGTGATAATGTGTTGAGGTGAGGTGAGTTACTTGTGAAGATTACTTGTAAAGAGTAGGAATAAGAGGTATGCCTGCGAGGCTGGTGTTCTGTACTAGGTGTTGGATGTGGGATGTCTGGGAGACTCCCAGCCTCCTGGATGGCTACATTTGTGCCAGGTGCATCAAGGTGTAGCTCGATGACCTTCGTCTGGTCAGGGGAAGTGAAGAGGTGATGCACAGGAGCTATAGGCAAGTAGTCACACCTGGACCTCGCGAGACAGATAAGTTGGTAACAGTCAGAAGTGGGAAGGGCAAGAGTCAGGTACTAGAGAGTACCCTGTGGCTGTTCCCTTTAACAATAAATACTTCTGTTTGGGTACTGTTTGGGGGGGGGGGAGCTACCTATCTGGGGGAGCAAAGTGGCCAAACCTTTGGCACAGAGTCTGGCTCTGTGGCTCAGAAGGGTAGGGAAAGGGAGAGGATGGCAGCAGTGATAAGGGACTCTACAGTTAGGGGGTCGGTCAGGTGAATCTGTGGACGCAGGAAAGAAGCATGGATGGTAGTTTCCCTCCCAGGTGCCAGAGTCCGGGATGTTTCCGATCGTGTCCATGATATCCTGAAATGGGAAGGTGAACAACTAGAGTTTGTGGTATATATCGGTACTAACGACATAGGTAGGAAAAGGGAGGAGGTCCTGAAGGAGTTAGGAAAGAATCTGAGAAACAGGATCACAAGGGTAGTAATCTCGGGATTACTGCCTATGCCATGCGACGGTGAGTATAGGAATAGAGTTAAGTGGAGGATAAATGCGTGGCTGTGGATTGGAGCAGATTTCTGGATCATTGGGACCTCTTTTTGGGTCGGCGTGACCTATACAATAAGAATGGGTTGCACTTGAATCCGATGGAAACAATATCCTGGCAGGGAGGTTTGCTAAGGCTATTGGGGAGAGTTCAAGCTAGAATTGATGGGGGTGGGGGTAGGAACCGACTTGAAGAGACAGAGGAAGGGGTGGTTGGCTCACAAATAGAGAAAGCTTGAGGGCAGTGTGAGAGGGAGTATAGGCAGGTGATAGAGAAGGGATGTGCTCAGACTGATGGTTTGAGATGTGCCTATTTTAATGCATGAAGTATCATGAACAAAGCGGATGAGAGAGCATGGATCAGTACTTGTGGTCATTACAGAGGCTTGGATGGCTCAGGGGCAGGAATGGCTACTTAGAGTGCTGGGCTTTAGATCTTTCAGAGAGGACAGGCAGGGAGGCAGAAGGGGTGGGTGCATGGCACTGCTTATCAGTGATGGTGTCACGGCTGCAGAAAAGGAGTATGTCATGGAGGAATTGTCTACTGAGTCTTTGTAGGTGAAAGTTAGAAACAGGGAGGGGTCAATACTCTACTGGATGTTTTTTTATAACCACCCAATAGTAACAGGGATATTGAGGAGCAGGTAGGGAGACGGATTCTGGAATGGTGCAATAACAACAAAGTTGTCATGGTGGGAGATTTTAATTTCCCAAATATTGATTGGCATGTCCATAGAGCGAGGGGTTTCGATAGGGTGGAGTTTGGTGTGTTCAGAAAGGTTTTCTGACTCAATATGTAAGTAAGCCTACAAGAGGAGAGGCTGCACTTGATCTGGTATTGGGAAATGAACCTGGTCAGGTGTCAGGTCTCTCAGTGGGTGAGCATTTTGGAGATAGTGACCACAATGCTACCTCCTTTACCACAGCATTGGAGAGGAATAGGAGCAGACAAGGCAGGAAAATGTTTAATTGGAGTAAGGGGAAATATGAAGCTATCAGGCAGGAACTTGGAAGCATAAATATGGAGCAGATGTTCTCAGGGAAATGTATGGCAGAAATGCGGCAAATGTTCAGGGGATATTTGCGTGGCATTCTGCATAGTTATGTGCCAATGAGACAGGGAAAGGATAGTAGGGTACAGGAACCATGGTGTACAAAGGCTGTTGAAAATCTAGTCAAGAAGTAAAGAAGAGCTTACAAAAGGTTCAAAAATCTAGGTAATGATAGAGATCTAGAAACTTATAATGAGAGCAGGAAGGAGCTTAAGAATGAAATTAGGAGAGTCAGAAGGGGCATGAGAAGGCTTTGGTGAGCAGGATGAAGGAAAATCCCAAGGTACATGAAGAGCAAGAGGATAAAGACGTGAGAGAATAGGACCAATCAAGTGTGACAGCGGAAAAGTGTGTATGGAACCAGAGGAGAAAGCTGAGGAACTTAATGAATACTTTGCTTCAGTATTTACCACGGGAAAGGACCTTTGCGATTTTAGGGATGACTTGCAGTGGACTGAAAATCTTGAGCATATAGCCATTAAGAACAAGGATGTGCTGGAGCTTTTGGAAAGCATCAAGTTGGATAAGTCATCAGGACCGAACAAGATATACCCAAAGCTACTGTGGGAGGCGAGGGAGGAGATTGCTGAGCCTGCAGCAATGATTTTTGCATCATCAGTGGGAGCAGGAGAGGTTCTGGAGGATTGGAGGGTTATTAGTGATAGCCCAGGAAATTATAGACCAGTGAGTCTTACTTCTGTGGTTGGCAAGTTGATGGAAGTTCCTGAGAGGCAGGATTTATGAACATTTGGAGAGGTAAAATATGATTAGTAATATTCAGCATGGCTTTGTCAAAGGTAGGCCATGCCTAACGAGCCTAATTGATTTATTTTTTGAGGATGTGACTAAACATGTTGATGAAGGTAGTGCAGTAGATGTAGTATGTATGGATTTCATTAATACATTTGATAAGGTATCCCATGCAAGGCTTACTGAGAAAGTAAGGAGGCATGGGATCCAAAGCGACCTTGCTTTGTGGATCCAGAATTGGCTTGCCCCCAGACAGGTCATATTCTGCATGGAGGTCAGTGACCAGTGGTGTGCCTCAGGGATCTATTCTGGGACCCTTACTCTTCGTGATTTTGGAAAATGACCTAGATGAGGAAGTGGAGAGATGGGTTAGTAAATTTGCTGATGACACAAAGGTTGGGGGAGTTGTGGATAGAGTGGAGGGCTGTCAGAGGTTATAGTGAGACATTGATAGGGTGCAAAACTGGGCTGAGAATTGGCAGATGGAGTTCAATCCAAATAGGTGTGAAGTGGTTCATTTTGGTAGGTCAAATATGATGGCAGAATATAGTATTTATGGTAAGACTCTTGGCAGTGTGGAGGATCAGAGGGATTTTGGGGTCTGAGTCCATAGGATGCTCAAAGCAGCTACGCAGGTTGACTCTGTGGTTAAAAAGGCATACGATGCATTGGCCTTCATCAATCATGGGATTAAGTTTAGGAGCTGGGAGGTAATGTTGCAGCTATATAGGGCCGTGGTCAGACCCCACTTGGAGTGCTGTGCTCAGTTCTGGTCACCTCACTACAGGAAGGATGTGGAAACGGGTGCAGAGGAGATTTACAAGGATGTTGCCTGGATTGGTGAGCATGCCTTATGAGAATAGGTTGAACGAACTTGGCCTTTTCTCCTTGGAGTGACGGAGGATGACCTGATAGAGGAGTATAAGATGATGAGAGGTATTGATCATGTGGATAGTCAGAGGTTTTTTCCCAGGGCTGAAATGGCTAGCACGAGAGGGCACAGTTTTAAGGTGCTTGGAAGTAGGTACAGAGGAGATCTCAGGGGTAAATTTTTTACGCAGAGTGGTGAGTGTGTGGAATGGGCTGCCAGTGACGGTGGTGGAGGCAGATACAATAGGGTATTTTCAGAAAAATAGAGGGCTATGGGTAACCCTGGGTAATTTCTAAAGTAAGTACAAGTTCGGCACAGCATTGTGGGCCGAGGGGCTTGTAATGTGCTGTAGGTTTTCTGTGTTCCTATATCCACTGATGAGTCTTTAAATACGTCCCAGTACATCAACTCTAATCAAACCTCTAGCTGCTCCTCTGCCTCCTGCAGCCACCTCTTTTTTTGTCCTGATCTCTGGAACCTTGCTCTTTAGCCTTTGCCTATATGCAGGTAGGAGGAGGACTACCAAGTAATGAGATTTACTGAAATATGGTTAGGGCATGGAACGGTAGGGATTCCCTCCTAATCATAGTACAGCAGTGATCTAGTATGTTGAGACCGTTGGTGCTACAGTTTATATGCTGATGGTAATCGGGCTGGGTTTTCTTAAACTAGCCTGATTGAAATCCCGACTATGATATGAAATGCATCGTGGTGTTGGTGACCCCTTCAAGTAGTATCTCAAGAGCTTGATTATAGTTGGCCTCTGGTGGTATGTAAGCTATGGTCAGGATCATGGAGGAGAACTCTTTGGTGAATAGAATGGTCGACATTTAGTCATTAGATGTCCAAGGTCAAGGTAACGCAAGTACAAAAGTACCACTACATTGGAACACCACAGAGGATTTATCATGAAAAACATGACCCCAACATAGGTCTTTTCTAAATCAGCAGTTCGGTGTATCCTGTGTATTGAGAAACCTTCAGGTCTGATCACCATACCTGGCATACTCTGAGTAAGCTACGTCTTGGTAAAACACTGAAACAGTAATTCCTCATTTCCATACGATGTATTGATCTTGCCCTTAGGTCCTGAATTATGATCTCCAGCCACTGGACATTTCCTAACAAGATGCTGGGTAGAGTAGGTCTCCTTACTCTGTGTTTCAGCCTGATTTACAGTTCCCCCCTTCCTGTCTTGCTTCCATTCATGCTGATAAACCTACATCTCAAGCAGGTGCCTACTCGCTTGTTTGAGAGTTAAGTCCACCAAATCCTTCAGAAGATTGTGAAATCTGTAGTTCATTAAGGCGATTCGAAAGTACATTGCTTGAAGGGAAATTGTGTGCTGCATACTGCATTAGTGAGAGTAATTCAAAAGAGGTATATTTAGACATGTTGTAAGTAGCCCGCAGAACATCTGTGTGGTTCCCCAGCTCTTTCCTGGACAATAACTGAGAGTAATTGTTGAATGCCCAAAATTCACCATGAGCACAAACCCTCAGGCAGAATGAACCTAGAAGATATAGCTACGCATCTTATTGCTGTTCGAATGCTGCAGTTCCTGTTTCAGACTTTTACTTTAAGCACACTTTCAACATGTCTAACTAACAAGCAACACGTATAACAAGTTTACTTCATAGATTTATTTTGTTGAACTTCTGGCTTCTTGCAGAAGCATTCTTGATGGTTTTGCTTCACATTTTGACATTCTAAATTCAATACTCTCCAAGGCCTCATGTTTGAATTCATTTGCTTGGAAGGTACATAGGTCAGTGCAGTCAGCAGAACCTATTTTAGGGGTATTTTATATGGAAATAAGTATTTCAGGTGTCAAGAAACCCAGAGATAATGGATACATTTAAATCACATGCATATATTTTATGCTGTTGATAGTTAAATAATCTTGGAGCTTCATGAGTTATTAAACTAAGAGGCAATACTTGTCATCTTCTCATCCTTTAGGATTTGACCGGAGTCCAGTACACTTTACGAACGTTTGTAGAAAGCTTTAAAATCAATCTATTTGTAAATAACAAAGAAAATAGTTGTGATCTGCACCTTATCAGTTTTTTTCTATTTCACAACCAGTTTTCAATAGCAATCACTCTTACCTAACTACCTGAAGAATGTTTGCCAGTTTCCAGCTATGTCTTTCTATTTCAAATATTTTGCTGCTATTATAGTTTTCTTAACATTCTTTGGTGTATCTTGATAGAGCTCTCACGCATTTTGTTATTAAGTAAAGTGTGCAAGAGATGAAGCAGCATGGTAACGTATTGGTTAGTGTAATGCTGTTGCAGCACCAGTGACTTGCATTCAAGTCCTCTGTAAATAGTTGGTACATTCTCCCTCGGACCGCAAAGGTTTCCTCCAGTTTCATCCCACATTCCAAAGATGTAGGAGTTAGTAGGTTAATTGGTCACATGGATGTAATTGAGCAGCACAGGCTGTGGACTGGCAGGGGCTGTTAACAGGCTATATCACAAAATAACTAATTAAAAAAAAATAACATTACTATTAATGTCACCTTGCTTAAGATTTTTAACAGCAATCTTCTTAATTGGACCTGACTATCAGAACATTATCATGACTGGACTTGTAATGTTCCCTTAATTGTATGTATTTACCTTGTTCTCTAACCCAAGCTCTCCATTAAATAGAAATAATTTGAATATTACATTGGTCCTTGATTGATTAGGGTTAAGATTTTGAAATGTGTCCCATACAATATCAATAAATTTTGATTCTCTTGCAAGTTAAGGTCCTAAACTGGAACAGGACCAACCCTGAGGGCAAATAGGCAGGTTCTAGTTGCAATCAACTGGGTGATTCTATTTAAATGCAGAGTGAGAGGCAGGTTCCTTTGAGGATAAATGGCAGACATCCCAAGTTCAGTCATTCCAAGCTGATGAGAGATAATCAGGTTCTGATAAGAAAACAGAATAAAAGTGTACATCACCTTTAGGCAGCTGGGTACAAAGGAATCTCTTGAAGAATATAAGAGCAGACAGGAAGGAAATTTTAAGGGTAAAAAGATATGAGCTGGATTTGCTGGCAGGTTTAAAGAGGTCCTTCAGTTACATATATTAATAGCAAAAGGGTGACTAGGAAGAGACTAGATCCCCTTAAAGACTGTCATGTCTGTCTACATGTGGAGCTGCAGGAAATGGCTGAGATTTTTACTCAGTCTTTACTAAGGAGAATATCATGGATGCCAAAGAAATTAGTGTAGTATTTAGTGAGGTCATGGATTATATGTATTTTAGGAGGAAGGAGGTATTTGAAGTACCTCAAGGTTGGAAAATACCCAGGACCTGACTAAATGCATCCCTGGACCTTGTTGGAAGCCCAAGAAGAAACCAAATAGTCCCTTGTAGAGATACTTCCTTTGTTGTTAGCCACTGGTGAAGTTCCAGAAGGCTGGATGATGGCTAATATTATTCCATTGATCAAGAGGGGTAGTGAGGACAGGCCAGTGAGCTTGACTTTAGTTGCAGGGAAGCGACTGGATGGAATTCTGAGGGATAATGTCTACCATCACTTAGATAATCAAGGACTGATCAGGAATAGTTAACATGGTTTTGTGCATGGGAGATAATGTTTGATGAATCTTCTGGAGTTTGAAAACAAGTAACCAAGAGAGTAGATGATAGAGCAGAGGATGTTGTCTATAGGGTCTTTAGTAAGGCCTTTGACAAAGCTCCACGTGACAAACTGATCTGGAAGATAAGGTTGCATGGGATTTTGAAAGAACTATCCAGGTGGATTCAGAATTGACTGAATGATGGGAAGTAGAGATAGAGGCCTAGATAGAATGTATGTGGGAAGAATGTTTCCTATAGTTTGGAAGCCTAAGACCATAGGGCATTGCCTTGGATTAGAGGGGCATCCATTTAGAGCAGAGTTAAGGAGGAATTTCTTTAGCCAGATGGTGGTAAATCTATGGATTTCATTCCCACAGATGTCAGTGGAGGCTAAGTCATTTGGTATTTTCAAAGTAGAACTTGATAGGTTCTCAATTAGTCAGGGTGTCGAAGGTTACAGGGAGAATGCAGGTGAATGAGGTTGAAAGAGATAATAACAGCCATACTGGAATGGTGGAGCAAACTAGATGAGTGAAATGGCCTAATTCTAATCCTGTGTCTATGGTCAGAGGATGATGGTTGAATGTAATTTCTCCAACTGTGATCAGTTACGTATCCCAGGGATCAGTGTTGGGATTTCAGTAGTTCATTATTTATGTAAATATTTTGGGTGTGAATGTACATAGCAAGATTAGCAAGCCTGATGATAATGATAAATCAAGGGGACTTGTTAACTGTGAAGCAGGTTAAATGAATTACAAATGATCTTGATCAATTAAGGAGGTGGGCTGAGGAATAGTAAATCGATTTCATCTGAGATAAGTGTGAGGTGATAAACCAGGATAGGATCTGCACAATGAATGGCAGGGCACCGATGAGTGTTGTGTAGCAGAGAGACCCTGGAGAGCAAATGCATAGTTTTCTGAAATGGCTTTGCAAGTAGATGGTGGTGAAGAAGGCACTTAGCATGTTGGTCTTCATCAGTCAGGGCCTTGAGTTAAGGGTAGGAACTTTATGTTGCAGTTATGTACGCTGTTCAGGGAGTAACACTTCATACTTTGTTTTGGTAGCCTCCAAGCTGATGGCATGAATATAAGATTTTGCTAACTTCCTCTTTGTTTTCCAATCCCTCATGTCTTGCTCATTTTGGTGGCCTTCTTACCTTCTCTTCCCCTTTCCCACCCTTGTGAACTGGCCATCGTCTCTCTCTGGTTCCCTACCTCCATTTCTTTATTCTATGGTCTACTCTCCTCTCCCATCAGATTCTTCCTTCTTTAGCTCATTACTTCTTCCACCTATCACTTCCTAAATTCTCATATTTCTTTTTATTCCAACTACCCACCAACCCATATTCCCCCTCTCCTGGAGTCACTTATCACCTTGTTTCTCCCCCACCCCAACCTTAGCCAACTTTTTTTTCCTGGCTTCTGTTCAGTTCTGAAACTCAACTGCTTATATCTCTCCATTGATGTTGTACAGTTTTGGTCACCTTGTTATAGGAGAGACATTGTCTGGCTGGAGAGGATGCAGAAGAGATTTATAAGATACTGCCTGGACTAAAGAGCCTGAGTTATTGGGAGAGATAGGCCACAATGAAAATTAATTCCTTGTAGCATAGGAGAATGAGGAGTGACGTCAAGTTTTTAAAGTCATTTGGGGTGTGAAAAAGGTGGATGGTAATAATCTTTTCCCTGAGTTAGGGAGTACAAAAGGAGAGGGTAGAGATTTAAAAGAAACAAGAGAGGAAACTTCTTTCCACAGTGGAAGTGGTAAACTCCTGGAATGATCTGCTAGAGGAAGTGGTTGAGGCAGGTACATTTGCAACAATTAAGTGGCAGTAGGTGGCATTGGCACAAACTTAATAACCTTGCCTGCAAGATCCCCATAGCACACATTAGGTCACAGGTCTCCAATCTGAAACCAACCCTCCACCATCATCCTCTAACTCTTATCATCCCAAGACAGTCTTTTATCCAATTGGCTAGCTCATCCTAGAAACCTTATATGATATAATCTTCCAGACCATCCTACCAGGCAGGACCTTGTCAAAGGCCTTGGTAAAATCTATGCAGGCAATGCCTACTACCCTGTTCTCGTTAATCTTAGTTCCCTTTTCCAAAACTCTGTCAAAATACTTCTGGAACACCTGGTTTCTTACCACATCCCAAAGTTATTTGGGTTAATAGGTCATATTGATGTAATTGAGTGGTGTGGGTTCATTGGGCCAGACTGGCCTGTTACTGTGCTCTATTTTTAAATTTAAAAAAAATGAGCAAAGGTAATTTTTTTGTGTAATTTATTTAATTGGGTTCTCTTTGTTTAGTTTTAGGAATTGTGTAAAGATCTGATCACATTTTAAGTCATATTTTTGCAGAAATGGAGAAAATTCCACAGAGTTCACAAACTTTCTAGCACCACTGTTAACTGCATGACCTGTTGAGTTCCTCCAGAATTTTCTGTCTGTGTTGCTCTGGATTTCCAGCCTCTGCAGAATGTCTTGTGTTTTTGTTTCGGCAATGCTAATAATTAATCATAAAATGTCATTGCTCATTTTTTGTTGATGAATACACAACTTTTTTTTTACATTAGAGTCAGTTGAACCTAAATGAATCATTTTGAAAATAGCTTATTTTAATACAAAGAACAATGGTAACATTTTTGTGCAGCCCATTACAGAAACTAAAGAGCATAAATCATCAATTTGGTCATTGCCACAAATTTCAATTAAAATGATTAATGTTGATATGTACAGTGCCTTGAAAAAGTATTCAGCCCCCAATCTTTTGTTCATATAAATGAGTATTATAACCAGGTTTTTTGATCAGTTTAACTGAGGATTTTTATTTATAAATCATATGGTCCTGTTTTCACAGTACAGCTAAAACACAATGAAAATTGTAAAGCATGTAAAGCTAAAAATTCAAAAACTGTAATATCAACAGTTCAAAAGTGTTTGTCCCCTTTTCCTCTGTACTTAGGGGAAACCACTCATAACTATTACAGCCAGTAGTCTTTTTGGATAGGTCTCTATTAGCTTTGCACAATCTGAAGGAGCAAGATCTGCCCATTCCTTCATGCAACATTGCTCAAGCTGTGCCAATTTAGATGGGAATTGGCAGTGGACTGCAATCTTGAGGTCTTGCCAGAGGTGTTAGATCAGCCACTCAAGGGCATTAATTTTTGTTAGTTGAAGCCACTCCGTTGTTATGGCAGTGTGCTTTATGATGTTGTCTTTCTGAAAGAAGAGCTTCCTTCCCAACTTAAGCTTTCTGGCAGAGGCTAGCAGGTTTTTATCCAGGATCTCCCTGTATTTAGTACCATTCATCTTCTCATTGATCGAGAGCAGACTGATTTCAGTGAATTGCCCAGTCAAATTCCTGACCTTAACCTGATCTAACACCTCTGTAAGACCTCAATTTTTCAAAGAGAAATCAGCAGATCTTGCTTTATCATGTTGTGACTTATCAAAAAAGACTACTGGATGTAATAGCTGTGAGAGGTGGTTCAACTAAGTACTGAGACAAAGGGGATGAATACCTTTGAACTCCTGTCATTTCAGTTTTCGAATTTTCAGTTTTTCATGCTTAATAATTTTCCCTGTCTTTTGGGCTCTGTGGTGAAAAAGGGAGCAAGTGATTCACTAATAAAATTTCTCAGTTAAATTAAATTTTGGTTGTATGTGAACAAAGGATTGGGGGCTGAATACTTTTCAAGGCACTGTATCTCCTTGAATCACTGAAGTAATCTGCAGAAATGCACGCTGTTTTTCAGCTGGTAAACCTTTATAGCTCCAGGTTTATCAGACTTAAACAGTACCAATGATTGAAGTGGGTTTTGATTAATTTGAGAGGGAGGAATGTAAAGGACTGCCTTTGATGATTGAAAGCTTGAGGGTGTATTTGTCCGAACTTGTCTTCCTTGTACGTTTTAAACTGCAACGTACTGTCCTCTGTAGTATTTCTCCACCTTCCCTATCTACTATCTTCCAATAGATATTTCTTATTTAATTAATTTCATCTTTAGTTCTTGAAACTGAAACTCTGCCTTAATTTCTTTTCCTTTGATGACCACCTTCCTGTTTTACTATATACCATCCTTTAGAGAAGGCAATTTAATGTGATCTTCCCTCTGTAATACAGAACTGCTGAGACTTTGCTTTAGTTTTGATGGTAACCTCTTTAAGCAATTTCGACACAGTCAAATGTTTTTCAGTAATATGCTTCCAAGCGAGAAAAAAGTGTTTGTTTTAGTAATTTTATTTAAGCCAAAAGTATGAATTGTGATGGGTGCAAATATAAGTCTTGTATCCATCTACAGTGAAATTTGATGTATACTGCTGCTGCTTCTGGTTTGACAGCCTCTTCCCCAGAACTTGATACAGTGAAAGTCGATCATCTCTTAATCTTTCAACGCATGTTCGCACTACCATTTGCCTATGTTCCTTCCTGTTCTGCACAGATAATATTTAGCATGGGGATTTCTTCAGATTTGTTTGTTTCATTTTTGCCATTTAGCAACCATTCCTTCTTATCTAGTTAATACTTTTAACAAAGAATAGGACAGCACTATACTGTTCTATGTTGAAGTACAACACATGTGCAGCTGGTCCACAATGTTGTGCCAAACTTAATGCCAGTTTATACTAAACATCCTCCTTCTCTGTATCATCCATATCCTACCATCCCCTTTGTATTAACATGTCTATCTAAAACCCTCTAAAACTGCTCCCACTACTGCCCTTGTAACCATTCCAAATACCTACCACTCTCTGCAGAGCAAAAAAATACCTGCCCTCATGTCAGTTTTAACATTTTATTGAGGCATACTGTTGAATTGTTCAATATAGCTTATCTTTTTCTTTATAACCTGACATTAAGAATCAATCACTCTTTGTGCTTCAGAATCACTTTCAAATTCCCATTGAGCTTCTCATTTAAACTTGTCACTACCATCTCACTATGGATATCAAAGGAGTCTTTAGTAAGTGACAAAAAGAAACAGAATTCCTTTCTCTGTGGTAAGGTAAACTTAGCTGAGATAAATAAACTACACACTTAGTTGTGCATCTCTCTCAGCATTGGATTTTATTATACTTATATTAATATGGTGGTGGTTGTCCATCATGTCTGACGATGACACTCCACGGGAGTTTTCAAAGTCTATCACTACCACCTCAACTTCTGAGTTTTTATCTGAACACTGAATA
Source organism: Hypanus sabinus (assembly GCF_030144855.1). Taxonomy (NCBI): domain Eukaryota; kingdom Metazoa; phylum Chordata; class Chondrichthyes; order Myliobatiformes; family Dasyatidae; genus Hypanus; species Hypanus sabinus. The sequence goes on along the minus strand of NC_082708.1, from coordinate 178,671,535 downwards.
TTAAATTTATTAATGACTTTTCATTTTGAATTTTGTCTAAAGCTACTTATAAATTAAGATATACAACAGCAATCCAATCAGGTTGAAATCTGTTGAGAGATGGATGAATGGATTTGACAAAAACTGGAAACAGATTCCCGAAAATAGTCAACTACACTGCTGAGGGGGCCGGTAGTTCAACTTTTATCAGACGTATGCAAATAGAGCCTATGCCATGATGAAAATTGGCTTATTATTCTCACATGCATTGAGGTATGGATAAAAACTTGTCTTGCATCCTGTCAAAAAGATAATTAATTACAAGTGCATTGTTTAAGATGTGACTGGTGAGACATAGCAACACTTTCTTGGCAGCAAGCAAATTTACTAACTACTTTTTTCTCTGGACAATGATCATTGCAATCAATAGCCTGTAACTTCCCTTTTGGAGCTGAGCTTTCGAACCTCCTGTATGACCTGGCATTTTTACTGTGTTCTGATGGATTTGGTGAACTGGAGTCCTGAAGGTGCAGTACGGTTGTGTCTGCATGGCGGGTAAGGGATGAATCAAGGTGGTGGAATCTGGGCCCGAGAGCGAAGAACAAGCTGATGCTTGGCCATTCCTGGAGCGGACTTGGGACTGAGTCAAAGTGGTGGGGACGGGGCCTGAGAGAGGGGATTGAGCCAGTGTTTAGTAGCTGATCTAAGCAAAGGCCAGATTGAAAAGGTTGGGTGTTCAGCTTGTTGTACCACAAGGTTTACTCATCTCTACACTGAACTGAGGCAGCGTGGCCTTCAATTAACAGGCACCTGGACTGCTTTTGTGGGTGTGAGCTCACTTATGTGAACTTTAGTTCTGAGCGTTATTTGTTCTTATGATATGCATGATTTGTTCTTTATTTCACACTTCGGGAGTTTGAAGGTCTTTTAAATGGGTTCTATTGGATTTCTTTTTGTGGTTGCCTGCAAGAAGATGAATTTCAAGTTTGTGTACAGTTGTACGTGCATAGATAATAAATGCACTTTGAACTTGGAGGTGTACAAGGTAAAATAATTAGAGGATGCTGGGATGCCATAGTAGCATGGTGGGTACCATATTACAGTGCCAATAAACTAGGTTCAATTCCACTGCTCTTTGTAAGGAGTTTGTACCTTCTCCCTGTGACTGCATGGGTTTCCTCCCACGTTTCAAGGGCATACAGGTTAGTACAATAATCAGTTATATGGATGTAATTTGGCAGTGCTGGCTTGTTTGGTTGGAAGGCCTGTTATCGTGCAGTATCTCAAATAAAAATAATTAAAGAAATAAATCGAATAAAAAAAAGTGTAACAGATAGGTGCAGTGCAGGTAGACAATAAGGTGCAAGGTATTCAAATAGGTTATGATGTTACCATACTAGGGAATCATTCTGCAATGCTATTACAGCAGAATAGAAGTTGTCCTTGAGCCTGGTGGCACATGGTTTCAAGGTTTCATACCTTCTGCCTAATGGGAGAGCATGTCTGGGGTGGTGGAGACTTTGTTTATATTGGCTTCTTTACCAAGACAGCAAGAACTGTCAACCTCCTTTGTCCTCGGTGCCATTGATGGAAACAAGTACACGTGTATCTCCCTGCTTTCTGAAGTCAATGACCTACTCTCTTGCTGTGCAGACAGTGAATGATTGGTTATTACAGGGTCATCCCATCTCAATATTTATCTCTTAACAAACATCACTAAAGCAGATGGCAAGTTGATTATCTAACTTCTGTTTGTGGGACCTTGTTGTGGCACAAGTAAGGAGCCCTATTCCAAAATGAAAATACATCTCAGCTATTTCATTTCTTTTTTGTGTACTGAATTGTGAAGGCTATGCAAACACATGTTGATTTTTTTTTCCTCAGTCACTAGAAGCAATGATACCACAAGGAAGAAAGGTGCTAGCATTTGTGTCGCACCTTTTGTAACTTTCATGTTTCAGGACCATGCAGACACAGTGACTGACCCTGTACTGTGACCTAGGAAGCCAAGCAGTGAGTTTACAGATTGTAAGGTTCTCCAGACACCAAGGTAGTCGCCTTCTTATGTACTCTATTCATGTTGATTGAGTGATTAAATATTGAACTGATCTTGGACAAATTCCCTATACTCTTGTTTGAAGTAAGAGCCATGGGATCTAATTACTTTGAAGGCAGAAGTGATCAAATTTAATATCCCATGTGATAAACTGCATGCTTAGCTGTGCATCGCTCTCAGCATTGGATTACGTTATATTTGTATAATGTGGTGGTTGTCCGTAATGATGACAAGAAACCTGTGTGGAGAGTTTTTAAAGTGGAAAACCTGTTTCATTGGAGCAGTTCCACTCTCAACCTCAGAAGTCTAGGTCCAGTGGTACAAACTGGGGTCCTCCTTGGTTGTAGTGGGTGATTATGATGTCTTTTGTGCCCTGTGATGCTCTTTACTCTCCATGGAACGTTGCAGTATTGCCTTCCTGGGTCGCATTGTATATTTCGTCTGACTAGTCCACTGGAGCTGACTTTGCATGATAGGACAGGCATGTCCCTATCTCGCCACGGTGTGAAGTCATTGGCTCCCCTCACCTGGTTTAGCCAGACAAAGAGATGTACTGGGGTGTGGCTGCTGTCACATACAGACAGCTACTTGGAGCCACAGGTTGGAGTTGACTGTTCGGTGGGGGAGCAAAGGTGAGTGAGTTGCCCCAGAATGAACATGACAAGCCCCTCACCAGATGCTGGTTAGAAACTGTTCACATAAACGTACACGACTGATACTAGTTAGATGCCGTTTCCTGTCCCAGTTAAGCAACATATTGTTCCAGATGAACAAAGGGAATTCCAGATGTTTTCTTAATTAGTTTTTGTTCTTTTGGCGATGTCCCAAATAAACAGCTGCCCCAAGTAACTGATGGCCCAATTAACCAGATCCACTGTATGCACCGCATATACCATAAGACCATAGAACACAGCAGCAGAATTTGATTATTCAGCCAATTGACTCTGCTCAGTCATTCCATTGTGGCTGATTTATTATCATTTTCAGCCCCATTCTACTGCCTTCTCCCTGTAACCTTTGACAGTAATCGAGAACCTATCAGCCTCTGCTTTAAATATACACAATAACTTAGCCTCCTCAGCCATCTGTGGCAATGAATTCCATAGATTCGCCACATTCTGGCTAAAGAAGTTCCTCTTCATTTCTGTTCTGGGACTGTGCCCTCTGGTCCTAGACTACCCCAATATAGAAAACATCCTCACCATATCCATTCTATACTTACAGCTGTCCCACCAATGAGCTACTGATGGTGTAATAAGAAGTAATGTCTGATGAGTGATGCCTGATGATGGTTCATGCCACCCTGTACCCTTTTGGCTAAAGTATTCTCCCGGCAACCGTATTTAAGCTAAAGTACTGCTTGGTGCAACCATATCTCCCTTGGGTTGAAGACTACCCTAACTGACCAGAGAAAATAGATTTCAGCTTGCCTCTCTCCTGACTGTTATTGTGTTAGCTGTTGTATAGCTTTTAATAAAGCGATCATAATTTCTGAATTACATTCCAGGTGGTCAGGCACAAATTCTTAATGTGATTACACATTTTATTTCAGGTGGCTCTCTACGTGCCTGGATATGATCATTGCTGAAGTCTTTCTCTCCATTCCTTCAGTTCTTAACATCCTTGCCCATTTAATAATAATAATAATAACAACTTATTTATAGAGCACCTTTCAGACAATGTAGTTCAAAGTGCGTTACAATGGGATAAAGTGCAAACATGAAAATAAAATCTTTAAAAAAATGAAAATAAAAGACTAAAACATATTAGTTAAAAGCAAGATTTTGAGCTATTGGTTAAAAGCGTAAACTGAGTCTGCATCCCTTATAGTTTTAACTATTGAATTCCACAGTAGTTTGAAGGAGATTGTTGAAATTTAACAGACCAATGGAAGAAGACCTGACAGGTGTTATCAGAAAACATGGGATCAGATTCATCCTTTGATGATACTGAAGCTTAGTTTTCTTTTGTTAAAATTAGACAGACTATCATTGTTCTCATCTCTGTTAAACCCATATACAAGTTACGTGTAACAGATGTGAATGAAATCTCTTTTGATAACACTTAAACTGTGCTAATAATGAGGTATATAGCATCCCAGAGATGCAATTATTATGTTGACTTGATTGCCTTAGTGTATTTATCTGCTTTGCCTTTGCCAGTGGAAACTGTACAGTGCTTGTCAAATTTGACCTTAATTATGTTTGTTTTGACCATTTTCATTTTGTGGTGCATTTTGAGCACTACTTTGATAAAATTGAATTAATGACACTTGATTGAAGCCTTGTCATTTGTTGCTTAGTGTTTTATGGAGAGGTAAACAGCAACTCAGGTTTAACGATATGCCATTTCAAAATGAAATTGGTTAAAATATTTTGTAGTATTGATTTTAATCAAGAAGCAAAACTTGGTGTTGTCCATGATGTAGTGATGAATCCAGGTTTGATTTCAACATTGAAGAAAAATCTGGATAGGTACATGGATGGAAAGGGTATGGATATCTACAGGTGCATGTTAATAAGCCTAGGCAGATTAATAATTTCTCACTGACAAGATGGACCAAAGAGCTTTCTTCCATGCCAGAGTGCTCTTTCATTGTATGACTTGACTTATAAATCCACAATTTTGATTTTGTCTTCACGACAATTGGTTTAATTAATCCTTCTGTAAGGTTGCCAGCTATTATGGAAAGGTGTTTGTCCTTGTATTTCTCTTACTTATTTATTATAATGAGTTATGAGCAATGATTGATTTACTGTATGCCTTGCAATTTTTATTTATTTTGATATTTAGAGATACAGCACAGTAACTTGTTCATCTGGCACAACGAGCCCATACTGACCAAATAACCTACTAACCCACGTGTCTTTGCAGCATTGGAGGAAACTGGAACACTTGGAGGAAACCCACACAGTCTTGGGGAGTATCCACAAACTCCTTACAGATAGCAGCGTGAATAGCATTATGCTACCTTGCCACCTGTATTTGTTGATCTGAAGATCAACAAAAATGAAGGATGTGCAATTTGTCAGTTGATAAATATCAAATTGCAATCTCCAAGTATGATAAAAAGCTTTCCCTTTAATGAATAATTTTTACATCATTTTTAAGAAGACAATTTTTTTTATGTGGAAGACGTTCAATTTGCCAAAGCAATATACTGTTGAGTAAAATGTTTTAAGAGTTCTTTTACTTAAGAAAGTCATTGTAATAAATTGTAGCTCCTTTGTTTCCCAATAGTCAGTTAATTCACTGATTATATTGGAGGATATTGTGTCGGCGCATAGCCAAGTGGTTAAGGCGTTGGTCTAGTGATCTGAAGGTCGCTAGTTCAAGCCTCAGCTAAGGCGGTGTGTTGTGTCCTTGAGCCAGGCACTTAACCGCACGTTGCTTTGCGACGACACTGGTACCAAGCTGTATCGGCCCTTGTCCTTCTCTTGGATAACATTGGTGGCGTAGAGAGGGGAGACTTGCAGCATGGGCAACTGTCAATTTGCCCAGACAAATACAATTCTTGGTCTCTCAAGACTAATGGATGCCTATGTATTGGAGGAAAGTATGGGGGGGGGGGGGGTGTCAAACTAAATTCTTTAGACAGAGGGTGATGTGTGTGAGGAACACCCTGCCAGGTGTTAGGGACATTTACAAACCTCTTAGATTGGCAAATAAATGATAGAAAAATGGAGGGCTTTGTAGGAGGGAGGGGTTTAAACTGATCTTAGAGTAGGTTAAAACGTCATGTACTAATCTGTCATGTTTTATGTTCACTGACCATTTCTTGTGAGTAGCGCATTTAAATTGAAAAGCACAATTTAAGTCCATTCTGAATGCACTTGATTCTGATTCAGAATTGAGTGCTGAAGAAGAGTCAAGTTAGTTTTGAAGAAAGATACCAAATATGATTTCGGAAAATTGTGCTTTTCAATTTAAATGGCCAGAGTAGTATATTTTTATTTGAAAAATCTTTTGCCTTATCAACTAATTAGGGTCAGATGTATTAAAGCTGCCTTCTAAATGGCCAGTGCATCAATAAATTCCACCTCCATACCCCCCAGAGTTTGCTCTGCTGTTATTTTGTGTGAGATTTCCAATTTAAAAGTAGTTAGCTATAAAATAACAGGAGCTTATTTTAAATGACCATCACACTTGTGTGACAAGAATCCCATATTATATGGAATTTTGCCTTATGGAATTTGATCCATAAGACATAGGAGCAGAATTGGCCCACTTAGCCCATCCAGTGTGCTCCACCATTCATTCAATCATGCCTGATGTATTATCCTTCTTATCCCCAATTTTCTGCCTTCTCCTCATAAGCTTTGACACCCTTACTAATTAAGAAATTTACAACCTCTGCTTTAAATATACCCGTCTTGGCCTCCGTGGCTGTCTGTGGCAATGAATTCCACAGATTCACAACCCTTTGGCTAAATAAATTCCTCCTCATCTATGTTCTAAATGGATGTTCTTGTATTCTGAGTCTGTGCCTAATGGTCCAACACTCCCCACTGTAGGAAATATTTTCTCCATGTCCACTCTATCTAGGCCATTCAATAGGTTTCGATGAAATCCCCCCTCATTCTTCTAAACTCTAGCAAGTACAGCTAAGAGCCATCAAACACTTCTCATGCATTCAAGTAAAGCTAATATACTTTCAAAGTGCATGTATGTCACCATAAGCGGCCCTGAGTTTCATTTTCTTGTGGGTATACTCAATAAATTCACAATAAAATAATGACCATAATATAGTCAATGAAAGATTACACCAGCTTGGGCATGCAACCAGTATGCAAAAGACAACAAACTGTGAAATTACAAAGAAATAATTAATAAAAATAAATAAATAGGCAATAAGTATTGAGAACATGAGATGAAGAGTTGTTGAAAGTGAGTCCATGGGTTGTGGGAACATTTCAGTGATGGGCTAGGTGAAGTTGAATGAAGTTATTCCCCTAGTTTCAAAAGCCTGATAGTTGAGGGTAATAACTGTTACTGTACCTGGTGGTAGTAATCCTGAGGCTCTTGTACCTTTGTCCTGATGGCAGCAGCGAGAAAAGAGCAGATTTTGGATTGTGGCGGTTGTGTAAACATGCTCAATGGTGGGAAGAGCTTTACCCGTGATGGACTGGGCCGTATCTACTACTTTCATTCCCGGAGTTATTGTTGTAAACCTCTGGAGCTTCTCCAGTAGATGATCACATGGTCTTTGCTGTAGTAATTGCTGCACCACCAGATGTATTTCTGAAGTGAGATATGGCACTCTCTGCCTCTTCCCAGGCTCCGGTTGTTCACAATTTGATGGCATTGTTCATAGATCACAGAGTTCTGCTACATATTGAGCTTTAAAAGTGAACACGAAATATCTTAATGGTACAATAATGGTAAAGGTCTCTTCCTTCACCCTTATTGTAAGCTCTTATACTTTCGTTCATTTAACCCTTGCTTTGATTGAATTAACATTTGAGCATTTTAATACCCTCAAAGCCAAAAACAAATATAAAGCTTGTGATACCAGTATTTACAGTAACCTATCATCTCACTATTGTGATGCATCACTTTCCTGGGCCTAGGAGACTTATTGCTAATTTCAGTTTTTTAGCACAACAACATGACCTTTCCAAAGAGTCAAAGTTGTTTGTCCTGTAGGTGAATACAGTATAACCTCCCAATACTGAGGGTATCTCTAAATACTGTACCTATATCAGACAGGGTTTAAAGTCTTTTTAAAGTTTAGGGCTTTATGTGCAGTGAGACCAGTACCATCACACTTTTACAGAAAACTGAGGTTACTGTCCTCTCAGAAGTTGAAAGGCTGACTGTACTTTTCCCATTTTATTCCCTGTGTTGCTTGAGTTAGCAATTGAGCTTCTTAATGCCCTTGAAGCCGCGAGCAAATAAAAGCCCTGTGTTTCCAGTAGCCCATCATGTAGCTATTACAGAAAACTGGGGTCACTCTCCTCTCACAAATTGAAAGGCTAGGATGCTTTTCTGTTTTCAGGCAAAATTCCTTGGTTTTCACACACTATACTTGCATGGATTTGAGCAGTATTATCTGAAATGACCAGGTTCTTGCTAATAATTAAAATTACACAAAAAATGTAGATTCTCAGTGGAATTAGGTTAGAGCTTTTCAGCCCTGAAGCATTCAAATTAATGCTAACATATGAGGTTTGCAGGTGTTTTTGAGAATTGAACTGCAATCTTAGAGTGGGATAATTCCTCAGAATCTTGCTGCATAGGAGATTATCTTGCAGCATAAGAGGCTATTTGACCTCTTTTCTGTATGCCAGCCCTTATAACAACTGCAGTTTGTTGCACTCCCCTGCTCCTTCTGAAGGGTTTTGTAATTTTTTTTTCCTATTGTTATTTATCTCATTGTATTTTAACAGCATAGAACAGGAACAGACCTGCAATGTCTATGCTGTCCATGATGTCAATTTAAAATGAGCATCATCTGCACATGGTCCATGTACAGTATCTTTATTCCCCACTTGTTTAGTATCCCTACCTTTTGAACATTGCCATCATAGTACCACCTCCCCTGGTGATGTGTCCTGTGCACATACTTGCCTTGTAAATCTCTTTTACTTTTCCTCTTATCTTAGGCTGTGTACTTTAGTATCTGATATTTTCACCCTATTTATGCCTCTTACCATCAAAGACTGATAGAGCCTGGCAACTGGCCTTCTAGCTCAACTCATCCATACTGAACATGGTGCTCACCATTTGCTTGCATTTGGCCCATGTCCCTCTAAACCCATCCTATCACTGTACTTATCCAAATACCTTTTAAATTTTGTATTGTACCTGTCTCTCGGATGTCCACTTCAGCTTCACCATAATGCCCCAGGTTCTGTACTCAGTTCCCTGACGGATGAAGGTCAACATGTCAAAGCCCTTCTGCATCACATTGTCTGCCTATACCATAGCAGTATGATCACTTGAGTCAAGTATGGTGTTCTCCTCAGAAGTTGTCTATTGGTGGGTCCTCGGGTGGCTGTAGAGGCTGATCTGGCACCTGCATATTCTGGTGCAGCATGAGCAAGGGTTAGTGGCCGAATCTTTTGTTTGTTCAGTCTCTCCGTTAACAGCTGCCAGTTGTTCTCTGTGCTACAGCTTTCAGCAATCTATTTACTTTTGCTTCTTGGTCCCTGTATTCCACAACGTTCTCCAGGGCTCAACTATTCACTGTACAAGTCCCACTGTGGTTTGACTTAACAAAACTAATTCTTATATATACAGTTCTATACTATACTGTGCAAAGGTCTTAGGCACATACAGTATATGCATATTACCACCTTCAAAGCAGCCAGTTTGTATTATAAAGCAGATATTGCCAGTAATAAACACATCACATGAAAGAATAATTTAAGCAGAAAATAAACTGTTGTCTGCATGTTTAAAAATAAATGGGGAATTTGATTCATCGAAGTCTTTTAAAAATGAATCAACTCCTCCATTTTCAAACAAAACATGATTCTCTTACAGAACAGCAATGGCTGTTGGTAATATAAAAATATAAAGCTTGCCTCATAGCATCTGTGGATGCAGAGAAAATGATCAAAGTTTGTCCAGTTCCTCATTTTTGAGAAATTTTCTCATTGTAAAATCTAGGTGGTGGTGTAGTGGCATCAGCGCTGGACTTTGGGATGAGAGGTCCCGAGTTCAAATCTGGCCGGCTCCCCCTGCATGCTCTCCATCCGTGCTGGGTTAAGAGCTAGTGATGTCTTTTTTAAAAAACTCACCCGGCAAAAGGCAATGGCAAGTCACTGCAGTAACTTACCCACGTACATGATTTCCCAATACGCCAGAGCGGCGTGGAAGGAAATTGTCCGCCAACTGGAAAATTCCAGATGCAACATACCGATGACGACAAAAATCTAAGTGGAGTGGATGGTGAGAGGATGTTTCCAATAGTGGGGGAGTCTAGGACCAGAACTCACAGGCTCAAAATAGTGTCATCTCTTTAGAGGAGATGAAATTGTTCAGCTAGAGGGTGCTGAACCTGTGGAATTCATTACCATGGAAAGCTGTGAAGGCCAAGTCATTGCGTATCCTTATAGTGGAGGTTGATAGGCTCTTGACTAGTGAGGTCATCAAAGCTTAAGGGGAGAAGGCAGGAGAATGGCTTTGAGGGGGATAATAAATCTGCCATGATGGAATGGTGAGGCAGACTCCGTTCAGGGAGCAACTGTGAATAAAGAAAGAGTTTCCGTTTTAGATTCTCTCTTATTGCTGGGAAGTGGTACAGGGCCCAGAAGGAGCACACGCTTAAGTTTTAGAAAAAGCCTTTCCCCTCTGCCATCAGCTGTTCATAAACACAATCTCACTATTTTGCTATCTTTTTTTCTATCTAGTTTGTAACTTATAGTAATTATTTTAAGTCTTTGCACTGTATTGTCATCTCAAAACAACAAATTTCACAACATGCCCATGATAATAAACCTGATTCTAATTGAAGAGTCATTGTGGATTTCCAGAATTTACTGTTTCCTTCAGGTTTACAGCATTTGCATTTGCACTTTTTAAAAAATTTTCATCCCATAAATTTCTTCATGATGCCAGTTATAAAGTAGATTTTTAAAATAGTAATTGCTGCTCTCTAAGAGAGAGTCATGTTTTGTTTGAAGATGGAGGAGTTAATTCATTTTTTAAAAGGCTTCTATGAATCAAATTCTCCATTTATTTTTAAACATGCAGGCAACAGTTTATTTTTCTGCTTAAATTATTCATTCACATGATGTGTTTATTGCTGGCAACATCTGTTTTATTATACAAACTGGCTGCTTTGAAGGTGGTGATGAGCTGCTGCCTTGAATCACTGCAGTCTGTGTCACTGAAATGAATGCATTGATGACTATAACATGCTATTTCTGTGATGGAGTGAGCCTGAGGGTCTGAGTTCACTTGGACGAGCTTATTCTACTCAATGAAAGCAGCAACTATCATCTGGTTTGCATTTCCATAAGAATGTGCATGTACTGTCTGGTTCGTTCTAGTGACTACCTTCTGTCTGTCCTGTCTCACTGAGGGCAACATTGTCAACACTTAGCTCCTAGCTTATGAAAATAGAGTGACATCCTGGCCTGGTCTGTCACTCTTGTGTCTGTCCATGTGTGTCCTGATGTGCAAGTTTCACATTTCATATTGAGTAGAAATTGCATACACATAATTTGGTTTTTAGCATGGGGTGGCCATTGCATGCCAGCTACTATTTGGGCTTGACCAAACAAAATCTTAGAGTCGTAAAGGTGGACGACAATTAAACTCAGTACATACAGATGCCTACCAAAGGGACACACAGAGGACTCTTGCTTTCTGCCTCATCCTTCCTTCTTTGCAAACTGTTTGTCTTCTTACCCTTGATCTTCCTGACTGTTATCTTCAGTTTTCCCTGTCCTCCTCCTACACGCCTTCTCTTTACACTCTCCTCACTGTTCTTTAGAAACCCCTTTCCCTCTTTTCAATTCTGCTGCTGGCCCTACGCCTTCCTTGTATTGCTTGCTCCTTGTCATCTTCTAGCCTCTGTCATTCAGCTCATCCCCCATCCTCACCATCCTCCCCATGCTCTCCAGTTCTACCATGTGCAGAGCAATGGCTTGGATTGGTATTTGGGGTGGTAGATAAAGAGAATCCAGGTTCAGTGAGCACATGACAGCTCTCCCATCTGCAGTCCTGAAAAACACTGGAATCTGCAAACTTTTACTTATAAATCCTTTATGTATGTAACACCTTTCAAGATGGCAGCGCGACGCAGCTTGCAGCGGCCACTCCGGAGCTGATCATCTGTTATTTGTGAAGTGGGGTGCCGTGCGCAATCATAATCGATTGAAAACGGACATGGGAGCACGGAGGAACATCGTGAAATCTCCAGGAAGACCTCCTTCATTGCTGCTGCTGCTGTGAGGTCCGGGACTCTGCTGGGAAGAACAGGCCCCTAGTCCTTGGGGTGGCGTTGCCGATGGTCGTTGGCGGGGCTGTCTTAATACGCTCGGCAGAGGATGGTGCTCGGAGAAGCTGTGCCGGAGGGGATGGTCGTCAGCTTGGAGGTTCGACGGACTCGGAGTCCGCTGCGGTCAGGTCGCTTTCGGTGTGTGCTGCGTCTGCGAGGCTGGGTTCGACAGAGCTTTCATTGTGTGATGTCTCTGCGAGGCTGAGTTGGGCGGTGCTGTGGAAGTCCATAGCAGGGTTATTCCCTTCTGCCGCCGGTGTGGGATGACGAGTCTGTCGGGATCCTGGGGACTTGTGAAAACTGTGTGGTGATTTCTTTTGAACTTATAGTCCTTTAACATCTTTGGATTATTTTTACTGTGTCCATGGTCTGTTTTTTTTTTATCAGTTATGCTATTGTTTGCACTATTGTAACTATATGTTGTAACTATGTGGTTTTGTGCAGGTCTCGTAGCTTTAGTTTTTGGTCTTGTTTTGTCTGCTGGGTTTGGAGCTCCTTTCCGGGGAACGCGCTAAGACGGTAGCGAGATATTAATACGCAGCAGCCTCTCCTGACTCTGGATTGGGGATTGCCAAACGTTATGTGGATTTTCTGGTGTAGTCTGTTTTGTCATATGCTTTTGTGATATCATTCTGGAGGAACGTTGTCTCATTTTTTAACTGCATTGAATTTGTGCTTTCTAAATGACAATAAACTGAATCTGAATCTGATGTGCATGATTTGTACTAAAGTCAAAGCAAAGGTGTTTTTTATTGACAGATAGCTCAGCAGTCAATACCATCATCCCCTTAAAACTAATCAAAAAGCTTCAAGATCTTGGCTTCTATACCTCCTTGTGCAATTGGATTGTCGATTTTCTGACTTGCAGACCCCAGTCAATTCGGAACGGTAACAAAATCTCCCCCACAATCCCCATCAGCACTAGTGCACCACAGGGCAGTTTGCTTAGCACCCTGCTCTGCTTGTTTTACACTTATAACTTTGTAGCTAAAAACATCTCCAATGCCATATTTAAGTTTGCTGATGACACACTGTCGTTGGCCAAATCAAAGGTGGCAATGAATCAGCATAAAGGAGAGAAATTGAAAATCTGGCTGAGGGGTGCCACAACAACAACCTGTCACTCAATGTCAGCAAGACCAAGAAGCAGATAATTGAATTCAGGAGGAAGAAACCAGGGGTTAATGAGCCAGTCCTCATCAGGGGATCAAAAGTAGAGAGGGTCAACAACTTTAAATTCCTTGGTGTTATCATTTCAGAAGACATGTCCTGAGCCTAACAAGTAAGTGCAATTACAAAGACAGCATAGCAGCGCCTCTACTTTCTTAGAAGTTTGCAAAAATTCAGCATGACATCTAAACCTTTGACAAACTTCTATAGCAAACAGAAGGAAATCTGCAGGTGCTGGAAATTCGAACAACTCACACAAAATGCTGGTGGAACACAGCAGGCCAGGGAGCATCTATAGGGAGAAGCGCTGTCAATGTCTTGGCCCGAAACATCGACAGCACTTCTCCCTATAGATGTTGCCTGGCCTGCTGTGTTCCACCAGCATTTTGTGTGTGTTGACAAACTTCTGTAGTTGTGTGGTAAAATTTATATTGACTGTCCGTATCACAGGCTGGTATGGAAACATCACTGCTCTTGAACGGAAAAGCCAATAAAAAGTAATGGATATGGCCCAGTCCAACACAAGTAAAGCCCTCCCCACCATTGAGCACATCTGCCTGGAATGTTGTACCAAGAAAGAGCATCCATTATTAGGGACCCTCATCACCCAGATTGTGCTCTCTCTTTGCTGTTGCCGTTAGGAAGAGGGGTAGGAGCTTCCGAACCCACATCACCAGGTTCAGGAAAAATTATTACCCTTTGACCATCAGGCTGTTCAGCCAGAGGGTATAATTTCACTCATTCACTTACCCCATCACTGAACTATTCCCACAACCTATGGACTCCCTTTCAAGGACTTCATCCTATATTCTTGATATTTAAAGCTTATTTATTATAATTTTTTTTTGTATTTGCACTGTTGGTTTTCTTTTGCACACTGGTTGTCCACCATGTCAGTGTGATCTTTCATTGATTCTGTTATAGTTATTGGATTTATTGAGTGCCCGCAAGAAAATTAATCTCAGGGTTGTATATAGAGGCACGTATGTACTTTGATAATAAATTTACTTTGAACTTTGAAACCGGAGATGGCTGCATAAATACTCAAGATTCTGCAGATGCTGGGCATCCAGAGTAACACACACAAAATGCTGGAGAAACTCAGCAGGTCAGGAAGCATCTAAAGAGTAGAATAAACAGTGAATGTTTCGAGATAAAACCCTTTCATTCTTTATTCCTCTCCATAGATGCCTGACCTGCTGCATACCTCCAGCATTTTTTGTGTGTTACTAGCCATATCATTCTCAGTTTTCAATAATATAGAAATCAGAGAACAGTTTGATGTGTAGTTTTCAATTGCCTCTGAGCTGTACTGTCCTGCAATGTTAGTGAAGCCTAAACAACAGCAGGAAAAAAAATCTGCATCTCCCAAATCATTAGTGTTTGTAATATAATGCCAGATGCAACCTGCTGCTTTTATTTGACACCTGATTGCGTGAAAGATTTTATTTGTGACATGAGCTTCATTTAGGTATATATTAGTCACCACAATTAAGAGTGTCTGCTGTATTAATTTAACTAGTGTGGCACGTGACATGGTGGCTTCAGGCACTCGGCATGTGCATTTCTCAGTTTGAAATGTGGTATTGCCATTACTATGTTCCCTGAGGAAACGGCCATTGATTACAGTAAATAAATAACAAATTATGCTTAGACTGGGTTACTCAACATCATTAGTGTCATAATTGGTGCAACCACAATGGACTAAATGGATTCATATGTCTCAGAATCTTTATGATAGCAAGGTCACCATATAAAATCAATTATAGTTATCTTGAGGCACCCAATCCTGGGATGGCTGCTGATAGTGTTGAGCTATAACTAAAATAATACACGTAAAATTCTGGGGAAACTCAGCAAGCCAGGACTGATGAAGGATCTCAACCCGAAAAGTCGACTGTTTACTCTTTTCCATAGATGCTGCCTGGCTTGCTGAGATCCTCCAGCATTTTGTGTGTGTTACTTTTATTTCCAGCACCTGCAGATTTTCTCTTGTTTGTGATACAACTAAAATAGCATTGTTCAGGGTAGGAAGATCTTATTGTCTGGTTTATAACAGATACCAAGATCTCCTGAGTCAGTCTGTGCTCTTAAAACGAGGCTCAAATATCTTTTTAATGAAATTTGTTAACTTGCAACTGCATTAGCATCTTAATATAGTTTTATCCCCAATGAAATTCAAGTCTGATTTGGGCTCCTTCTCCATTGTGGAAAGATATTCTGGGAAAGAATTTGGGTATGTCTGACAGAAAAGACTTAGAACTAAGGTGAGTGGCTGATGTGTAAAATAGAAATGGTTACCGGGAGTCAGGAGTGTCTCTTTGATTCTTTGGGTTAGCCGAGGCTAAAGTTCATTTCGTTCTTTTTCTAATTTGGCGGGGTGCCAAAAGAAGAAGAAAAGAATGGAACGCACTGAAAACCCCTAATTTTTATGGCCAATTATATTGATTGTTTGCATTTATAATTATTGATAGCCAAAGGAAGATGTTGGAGGAGTTTACTCTTTGTTTGACTTGCCTGCTAATTAGTGCAGTAAATAAAACCACTAACTTTCCTAACTTTAGATAATTGTTACCCAGTTTCTTTTACATCAAGTATAGAGCTTTACAGAATTGGTAAATGGCTTTTATGTATTACGGCATCAACTGACACGTAGACAAACAAAAGCTAATTGAGTTTGCAGCAATGCTAAAAGATTGCTTCTAAAGTGGAGAATTGTCCACAAATTTGCACTTTAATGATAGTCTCTCGCATAATTGTGTGGGCTGTATTTGGATGATAATAAACAAAACTGTCGTTGATATGTCTGATCTTCATTTTCTTTAATTGAGGGTATTATTTTATGATTGTCACAGAGTAGAATTCTGATTAATGCTTTCTTAATCACTGTCGCATGCAGGTAAATTTGTTAAATTAAGATGGTATGAAGAGTTAACTTGCGCAATATTGAGGAATAACACTTTAAATTAAAAATAAGATGAATTTAATGCAGATTTATTGTGAGAAGAACTAAGCATGGAATAAAAACAATATTTAATAGCTAGTTTTTTTCAGGCAAAGTTAAAGAAATTGGATGGAATCATTTGAGGAGAGAAGATTGAAGGGAATGCAGACTTTATAAAAAAAATATGAAAAATGAGGAAGGGGAATGGAAATAAATGCTTAGAAATGCTAAAAAATGCAATTTTATAATCATATAATCAAAAGATAGAATAAATTGAAAAGCAACATGCTCAAATTTGCTCATGCTCAAAGTGTTTGCACATTTGTGCACTGCCTGACAGTAATTTAGAGCAGTGATAGGACTGTGACTTACCAAATTCTAGCACAGCATAATTCTCCTGAATCTTTTTCATAGATCCTTTAACATAGTGCATGATTTAGCAGAGACAACGTAAGCATCACCCTGATGCGATGATGGGAAACCATGTTCATCATATTTATGAAATGGCCTCCATTAACAATATTGTTGCAAATGGATACTGTTGTAAGTTTCATACTGGTAACAATGGACCCAAGGATATTATATTTGTCCCTCTGGCCTTTGAGGCTCTGCCAGGCCAGTTGGTGGTGTGGTATTGAGTCATTCAAGTTGATAGACATTGAAGTCTTTATTCAAAGTGCATCTTTACCATTGCTTTCTGTGTTTCTGTCCAAGATGCTTCATTGCATTTGAAGTCAGTTTTGAAGACTCCCATTTCAAGAGCATTGTGCTAATTGCTCTCTTGGGTTTCATGGTAGTTCATGGCATATACTGTACTCAAGGCATGTGATGTTCCAGTTTGCTTATTGATGTGAGTTTAACTTCATCAGCTTTATTTTATCCAGTGTTGGTTGTAATGTTGATGCTTTAATACTTGTTAACTCTCTTGCTAACAATCTGCTGGAAGAACTCTGGATCAAGCAGCACTTGTGGGAGGAAAGGAATTGTCGATGTTTTGGGTTGAAACTTACCATCAGTCCAGATAAGCTACTACTTATATATGTAATGATTTCCTGTAGAGATTGGCGAATGCACGGAATATACTGTGGAAGGAAGCATTGGTATGAAAAAGTAAAGCTGTTACGGAAAGCAACAATGAAATTGAGGAAATTGTTATTTGAGAAGCATCAGTTCTTTTAGACAGGCTGCTGTGGTTATTTTCAGTATTGTGGTTTCTGTGAACCTGACTTTTGACTGTGAGATGCAGCAACCTAGATCATCGGGATATTGCCTGTAGAAGGCAGTTCAATACAAATTGACAAAGAAGAGCTTTACAAACATTCGGCTCTACAGAAAAACTAGATGCAAGATCTTTTAGTGCAAAATAATTTTCAATAATGATTGTATTTGGTGATTCTTTTCTCCTGTGACACAGAACTGGCATATCAGTATTTATTTGCCCGCATATTTCTAATGTGTTTCCTGCAGTTACAAGAAAATAAGCCAATTTAAGAGCTTGCAGCACAAGAGATGTTCAGAAAAAAATGTTTCCATAAAGAAATTATATGAAATTTTAGAAGAATGGCACATAAAATTGCTGGGTAGTTTCCTCTGGAGACTGCAATAAAAAGGATCTTACGTGGGTGTTGACTTGGTGTGAGAGAAATGGAATATGAATAGTTTATGCCAGTTGGGAAGTTTAAGCTTTACAAATAAAGTGAAAGGATGGTACTTTGTTTATTGGAATTGGTTTATCATCGCATGTACCAAGATGCGGTGAAAAATTTGCCTTGCATGCTGTTCATACAGATCAAATCATTACACAGTGCATTGAGATACAGTACTGTGCAAAAATCCTAGGCACATAGACTATAAAGCTAGGGTGCCTAAGACTTCTGCACAGTACTATAGTAATTGTATGTATTGCACTGTACTGAAGCAAAAAAAAATCATGACATGTGAGTGATGATAAACCTATTTCTGGTGTGGGTCTCTGTTGTGGACTGAGAGTGTGAAGGGGGCAGGGAGAGGGGAATCATAGTTGGAAAAAGAGGAAGGGAGGGAGGGGGAGGCATCAGATAGACATTTTGTAATGACCTATAAACCATCTGTTTGGAATCATATGACCTTGCTTAGTGTCGCAGAGCTGGATGTGTCTGTGCCTTTTCCCGCCCTTCTCTCCCATCTGTCTCACAGTCCTCCTGTGTGCTCCACCATCGTCATTCCTACCATCCTTTGCTCGCCAGATTTACACATTCTTTGTGTGTTATTCTGGATTCTTCTGTTTAAAGCAATAATAATGCAGAATAAAGTATAAAACCTACATAGAAGGTGTAGTGCAGGTAAATGATAAAATGCGAGATCAGAATGAGGTAGATTGTGAGATCTAGAAGTCATCTTATCATATGGGGAAATCTATTCAAGACGCAGAAGCTATCCTTGAACTTCATGGCATGTGTTTTCTGGCTTTTGTATCTTCTGCCCAGTGGCAGAGGGAAGATAACAGAATGCTTGGGCTGAGTGGGGCTTTTGATTATGCTGGCTGTAAGGCAGAGAGGAGGATAGATAAGTCAACTGAACAAGTAAAGGCCAGTGTCTCTGCTAACCTCTCCGTGCTGGACCATGCCAGAACACTGAGTGAACAGTTGGCCTTTCGGGCCAAGACCTTCAACAGAACTCATCGTGAAGGGTC
This sequence comes from Hypanus sabinus, assembly GCF_030144855.1. Taxonomy (NCBI): domain Eukaryota; kingdom Metazoa; phylum Chordata; class Chondrichthyes; order Myliobatiformes; family Dasyatidae; genus Hypanus; species Hypanus sabinus. Next base: position 178,652,763 of record NC_082708.1, on the reverse strand, counting down.
TCAGCCCAAAATGTCGACTGTTTACTCTTTTCCAGTATCTGCTGATTTTCTCTTGTTCATGCTGGACTACATTCATCTCCAATAAAGGTTCATGTCTGGAGCCTAGAAAAACATTTTTCATATTTCAGTAGTAACCTCTCAAGACATGCGGACGATGAAATTCGTCAGTGATCTAATGCAGTGCATAACCTTTGTTTGAATGGAGAAAAGGGTAGATTCAGATTCACATTCATTGTTTGACACATAGATATCAGAACATACACTGAAATGTATTGTTTGTGTTTGGCAATCAACACAACCTCAGGATGTGCAGCGGGCAGCCCGCATGTGTTGTCACATTCCAGTGCAAACGAAGTATGTCTGTAATGCATGGCAAAACAAAACTGAAACCAACAAGCAGCAAAGCAACATAAGCTCCTTTCTTACCTCACACCCTCCCACACACACGGCTAGTCCTCTAACCCAGGACAGGACAAACCTGTGGGTCTGCAACCTACAGTCTTAAGCTATCGGACTTCCGATTGATTTTCAGGTTTCATTCTTCAATATTGGTTCCCAAATTCCAAGCTTGAATACTGGGCTTTCCAGCTGGCTGGCCCTCATACCTCCTGTTTGTTCACAGCAAATTCTCCTCCATGTGCAAATGTCTGTGGTTTAAATCAAAAATATTCTTGTTCATGACATGCTCTATATGGAGGGAGAGAGGGGATTCCATACTGTGACAGACCATTCTGATCAGCCGTAACAACATAATTTCTAAGCTGAAGATCATGGTCTTAATACTAGAAGATCAAAACCTCAGACCTTGCACAAAACACATGGCCCAGCAGACAGCAGTGATTTTCCCCTGCCCCTTTGGTTTTGGGTCCCAAACATTCTACAGCAGGCATTTCCAGGCATTGCAAAAATACCAACAACTATGCTGGAAGGAGAAGCAAGCTTACAAGCCAATTGCCACAACACTGAGGCCTTAACTTCCTCTCATTGAGCTCTGTTGGTCTGGCCACCTTATTGACACCAGATCCAAAACAGTCTTTTCTGAGTTCTGATGTAGAAGATTACCAGTCCTTCAGAGGATAGTGAAATCACTAGTACATTAAGATGGTTGAAAAGTACTTTGCTTTAAGGGAAATTACAGGCTGCAGGTTGCTGTGAGAGTCATTCAGAAGAGGTATATTTAAAGGTTTTATAAGCAGCCTGCAACAGGTTACCATGGTTCACTGACACCGTCTTGGCCAAGGAATGGTTTGAGCATCTCAGAAAGTGCAGATCTCTTGGGATTTTCATGCACAACAGTCTCGAGTGTTTACAGAGAATGGTGTGAAATACAAAAACAAAAAAAAATCCTGTGAGTAGCAGTTCTGTGGGCAAAAGTGCTTTGTCATTGAGAGAGGTCATGAAGGAAGGTGACAGTAACTCAAATAACCATATGTTAAAATAGTGGTATGCAGAAGAGCATCTCTGAATGCACATTTTTCCCTCTGTCTCACACCATACTTATTCCTTTCTATTCTTTGTTCTGGTAACACTTAATAAAGCTATCATAAGCAACATGTTTATGCCTCATTCTGAGCTTACAACGAATCTTTGGATCAAAAGCATCAGAGTCCACTGAGCTTAAATCTCAGTTATGAGGCCAGACCATACCATTACCCTCTAGTGATGAGTAGGCATAAATTGTTTTATGCAATAAGTTTTCTGAAGTGGATTACCCTGAAGTCAGAGGTGTATAAAGGGACTTGGAGGTACAATTGTAGGATTCCCTAAAGATTAATTTGCAAGTTGAGTTGTTGGTAAGAAATACAAATGTGTTGTTAGCATTCATTTCAAGAGGACTAGAATATAAAAACAAGGATGTAAAGTACTGGTCAGACCACACATGGAGAATTGTGAGCAGTTTTGGGCCCTTTCTCTAAGAAAGAATAGCTGGCTTTAGAGAAGATCCAGAGAATGTTCACGTGGAAGATCCTGGGAATGAAAGGGTTAATGTATGAAGAGTATTTGATGGTTCAGGTTCTGCCTTCACTGGAGTTCAGAAGAATGAGGGAATCTCATTGAAACCTACTGAATATTGAAAGGCTTAGATAGAGTGGATGTGGAGAGGGGAATCCAGGACCAGGGGGCACTGCCTCTGTGTAAGCAGAGGTTGATAATTAGTAAGGGTGTCAAAGGTTATGGGTTGAAGGCAGTAGATTGGGGTTGAGAGGGATAATAAATCACCGTAATTGAATGGCGGAGCAGACTTGATAGGTCAGATGGCCTATTTCTGCTTCTCTGCCTTTTGGTTTAAAGGGAAAGCCAATCATTTTTAAAGGACATTTTTGCCAGACTGTGTCAAGATGAAGTTAAGAGGACAACACAAAAGGCACTGTGGGAGCTCAGCAGGTCAGGCAGCATTTATGGAGGGTAGTAGACAGTTGACATTTCATTTTGAAATCCTCCACCTGGACTGGAAAGCAAGGGATTAGCCAATGTGAATTGGGTAAATCTCTCTTTGGAGAAGTTGATGGTAATCTTTCATCTTAGATGTCTGTTAGTGGATTGAATTCAAAAAGCAGATAATCCAACTAAATTGCAGTAGTTTATCTTTTATTGTATTTTTCTACAATCAGGAAAAATATTAATTTGCGAGGGCAACTTTGTCTCTCCTTGCCCTCTGTGACAATTCGTCATGCAAGGAGAGAAAAGAGAAAATTGTGACATGTAGTTCATGAGTCCCAGTAATAGAACATTTTCTGAGAAAATCTCTCATTTTTCTTCAGACATTGGTATAAGATGAGCAGCAGGGTGCAAATCATTTTGACTTGCAAACCAAATAGTCTACTGCAGTGGTACCTGAGTGTTGTACTTCAGCAAATCTTCACGAAGCATTCATTTGTAATGACAGGTCTTTAGTTACCGAGCATCTTTTTGACATAGGAATGCGCCATTCACAGAGAAAGCAGGCTGTTACCATACATTTCAATATTGCCATCTATCAAATGAACATTGTTTGTTACAGATAATCTGCACTGTGTGGGTCCATTTAATCTTGGTGCAGAGTTCTTCTTAATGCATGAATTACCTTTATCTTTCATGCATGTTTAAAATAAAATGAGCTGGAGGAATTTATAGTTTCAAACCAAACCCAAGGTTAATCAAAAAAAAAAGCTTCATTTAATTCTGGTAGATGAGTTTGTTTTGCATAATTATGTCAAAATACAAGACTTCATCCTATAATATGTTAATTTGCGTGTGTGTGTGCACATGTACTTGTGTCATTGTCCCTATAAGGTCACAAATCTCTGAATAAGAGCAAGGAAAATATGAGAGCATTTTATCCCATAGGCTATATGACAGTTGAGAATCCTCAGTTGAAGTTATAGCGAGCTAGTGCTTTTCTCTTTGGAGTGAAGGAGGATGTGACTTGTTAGAGGTGTATAAACTTGTAAGAGGCATAGATCAAGTGGATAGCCAGAGACATTTTCCCTCAGGCATAATTTTAAGGTGATTGAAGGGAAGTACAGGGGGAATGTTGGAGATGAGAGCCAGCGGTCGAGTGGTAGAGACAGGTGCATTGGGAGCATTTAAGGAACTCTGAAATAGGCACATGGATGATAGAAAAATGGAGGGTTATATCGGAGGGAAGGGTTAGATTGATTTTAGAATAGGTTAAAAGGTCAGCACAATATCATGGACCGAAGATCCTGACCTGTGTCTATATAGTCTATATAGTCTATATTCCATGAAGTTCCAGCCACTACTCTGAAGTGATTTTATGACCTACAGACTCACTTTCATAACTCTTTACAGCTTATGTTCTCAGTATTATTTTTTATTTGTACAGCTTGGCTCCTTTTGCACATTGGTCATTGTCTGTGGCTGTTTATGTATATTTTTTTCATAAAATTATGTATTTTACCTGTGAATGCCTGCAAAAAATGAATCACTGGTAACATATACTATACATCGTTTGAACATTTAAGTTTATCAATTGATTAATGGAAAAATTGTGGGCTCCATCTCAAGCGTCAGTAAAGGAGTCTCAAATCAGATTGGTATCGAATTGAATTGACTTTATTACTTACGTTCTTCATATACGTGAGGAGTAAAAGTCTTTAAGTTATGTCTCTGTCTAAATGTACAGGTTATAGTAATCTATAATAAATATGTACAACAGGATAGTCAATATAACATAGAAATACAGTTGTGTCAACATGAATTAAGCAGTCTGATAGCCTGGTGGAAAAAGCTGTCCTGGTTTTTATGCTGTGATACCATCTCCAGGATCATAGCAGCTGGAACAGTTTGTGGTTGGGGTGACTCGGGTCCCCAGTGATCCTTCGGGCCCTTTCTACACACCTGTCTTTGTAAATGTCCTGAATAGTGGGAAGTTCACATCTACAGATTGCTGAGCTGTCTGCATCTCTCTCTGGAGAGTCCTGCGATTGAGGGAAGTACAGTTGCCATAACAGGCAGTGATGCAGTCAGTCAGGATGCTCTCAGTTGTGTCCTGTAGAAAGCTCTTTGGATTTGGGGGCTCATACCAAACTTCTTCAACCGTCTGAGGTGAAAGAGGTGATGTTGTGCCTTTTTCACCACACAGCCAGTATGTACAGTCCACATGAGATCTTCGGTGATGTTTATACTGAGGAATTTAAAGCTGTTCACCCTCTCGATCCCAGATCCATTGATGCCAATAGGGGCTAGTCTGTCTCCATTTTTCCTGGTCCATAACCAACTCCTTTGTTTTTGCAACATTGAGGGAGAGGTTGTTCACTGGTGACTTCCTCTCTGTAGGCTGCCTCATTATTATTTGAGATTAGGCTAATCAGCGTAGTGTCATCAACAAATTTAATTAGCATATTGGAGCTGTGGGTGGTGATATAGTCATGGGTTTACAGAGAGTAAAAGAGGGGGCCTAGTACACAGGTAGGGGAACAGAGGGGTAAGACTAGGTTCATGCTGGTGGATTGAAAGTTCCCCCACAAACAGGGTTCGCCTAATCCTGGTTTGGTCTCACCAAAGTGGAAGAGACTCCCAAGAACATAATCAGTAAGGCAAAGAGAAGAGGACATTGGTAAAAGGGCTGGAGCTCCTGAAGCCTATTTAGTCATCCAATCAATCCCACCAACTCAAACCACCTTTTCCATTCATAATACTGTTCATACTTTTAAAGATGATTAGTTTATATACTGACTTTAGATCATGGCTCCAGGCCTTCTTGTAAATGACTAACTCCGTAGTTGAAAACTGGTTGTCAAGTAGATGTTTCAAGCTGTTAAAAGAATTGTAGAGATTATAGGAGCAAGAACTTGCCTTTGCCAAATAATGTTTTTTTCTGAAACAAATTATGTGTGGCAATCACTTAATGCATTCCCTCAAGCAAAACGTGCAGAGTGGCGGTAGTCTGTGGATATCCTATGTCTTTCACCAGTTTTACAGACAGGGCTGATTGCAAACACAAATAATGGATGCATTCAAAGCAAGACAGGCAGTTAACATTGATTTGTAAACAAGAGAGAATCTGCAGATGCTGGGAATCCAAGCAACACACAAAATGCTGGAGGAGCTCAGTAGGCCAGACAGCATCTATGGAAAAGAGTACAGTCGATGTTTCAGGCCGAGATCCAAAAAAAAAGATCAGGAGTAAACTTAACAGTGGTGGGGGGGGGGGGAGGGGGAGGAGAAGTGAAAGGTAAACCAGGAGTGGGAGGGTTGATGTAAAGAGCTGGGAAATTGGTAAAGCAGATAATGGGCTGCAGAAGGGGGAGTCTGATAGGGGAAGAAAGAACGAGGGGAGGAGCACCAGAGAGAGGTGATGGGCAGGCAACTAGATAAGGTGAGAGAGGGAAAACGGGATAGGAAATGGTGAGAGGAGGCCATTACTGGAAGTTCGAGAAATCGATGTTCATGCCATCAGATTGAAGGCTACCCATACGGAATATCAGGTGTGGTTCCCCCAACCTGAGTGTGGCCTCATCATGACAGTGGAGGAGGCCATGGATAGACATATCAGAATGGGAGTGGGAAGTGGAATTAAAATGGATGGCCACTAGGAGATCCTGCTTCTTCTGGCTGATGGAGCATGAGTGCTCAGCAAAGCAGTCTCCCAATCTATGTTGGGTCTCACTAATATACAGGAGGCTACACCAGGAGCTCTATTGCACTAGGCCAGGGGTCGGCAACGTTTACCACTGAAAGAGCCAATACGGACCCATTTCCCACAGAAAAGAAAACACTGGGAGCCACAAAACCCGTTTGACATTTAAAATGAAATAACACTGCATACAACGTTTTTTTTTTTGCCTTTATGCTATGTATAAACAAACTATAATGTGTTGCATTTATGAAATTGATGAACTCCTGCAGAGAAAATGAAATTACATTTCTGCATGCAACAAAAACATTTTGAACTCCGAAAAAAAGACGTTGGGTTGAAGGTTACTCCATAGTTAGCCTACCTTGGATCGAAGAATTAAAAGAAAGCGTGCACTGGCGGGTGTCAGGCATTGGCAGTGGTGATGTATATTAATAGCGATAAAAAACACGTTGTAGTGGTGTGCTACACGCAGCACTAAAATAATGACACTGCAGTCAAAGGTAACTTTATTCGAACTAAACAGCCTTGCTTTAAAGCCTCCCTCAACCCGTCCCCGTGGGCGCGGATGCTCCAAAAGACACATACTCACAAACCCCCGTAGGCTATCTCCCTTAGCCGGAATGGTGGCTAATTGTGAGCCGGTGCGGATGTGCCAGGAAATGGGGTCTCCACAACGTTTTTAGATTGTACAAGATTACCATAATCTTTAAATTTCGAATTACATTTCAAAAACTAACAAACCATGGGGAGCCGCAGCACAGAGATGAAAGAGTCGCATGCGGCTCTGGAGCCGCGGGTTGCCGACCCCTGCACTAGGCATATCTCACTCCTGTAGGCCCTCTTGTCACCACCTGAAATCCTACCAACAATGGTTGTATCATCAGCAAATTTATAGATTTCATTTGAGCTATGCCTAGCCACACAGTCATGTGTATATAGAGAGTAGAGCAGTGGGCAAAGCACACACCACTGAGGTGCATCAGTGTTGATCGTCAGCGAAGAGGAGACATTATCATCAATCCGCACAGATTGTGGTCTTCCAGATAGGAAGTCGAGGATCCAATTGCAGAGGAAGATACAGAGGCCCAGGTTCTCAACTTCTCAATCAGATTTGTAGGAATGACGGTATTAAATGCTGAGCTATAATCGATGAACAACATCCTGACGTATGTGTTAAAGCCACATGGAGAGCCACTGAGATTGCATCTGCCATCGACCTTTTGTGGCGATAGGCAAATTGCAATGGGTCCAGGTCCTTGCTGAGGCAGGAGTTCAGTCTAGTCATAACCAACCTCTCCAAGCATTTCATCACTATAGATGTGAGTGTTTCCAGGTGATAGTCATTAATGTGAGCAACAGCTCATTTTATTCTTCTTAGGCACTGGTATAATTGTTGCCATTTTGAAGCAAGTGGGAACTTCCACCCGTAGCAGTGAGGAGTTGCATGTGAAGGCTAGAACCAGTAGGTTTGCCTGTGCTTCTTGGGAAGTGCTTAAACTAGTTTCTCAGGGGGGCAGAAAACTGTTGAAAGACTCAGGAGGAAGAAGAACATTACTGAAAATCAAAGGCAGAAAATAAGTAAGGTTGTAAGCAGGGCGAACATTGGATGGAAAATATGCATTAAGGGAGTCTGAAAATCAAAGAAACTACTGATGTTGGAAATCTGAAACAAAGCCGGAAAATGCTATAAGCACTCAGCAGTCCAAGCAGCATCTGTGGAAAGAGAACAGTTAACATTAACTTATTTCTTTTTCCACAGGTTTTGCCTGCACTGCTGAATGTTTCCAGCCTGTTCTCTTTTTTTATTAAAGAAGTCTGCCTGTGCTTAATGATGTGTGACATATAGTTCTTATGCACTGGAGAGGCATGTGGAAGTAGCTATTACAGACAACTTAGAGGGTCAGGAATGGCAGCTTAATGTTCTTATGGGGTTTTTAGTTGAGATGGAGCGGGGGATAAAAATAGATTGGTGGTGGGTGTATTGATTTAAGAAAATACTTCAGCCATGAGATGATTTGATAAGTCTGAAGAATCTTTGAATGAAACTATCTTGAGTTGAATTGAAGAATAAAAAAAAGAATTTGTTATGCTGAGCTTGTTATGCTCAGGCTTTAATCAAATAAGAGGGCATTTGTAGAACAAAATGCACACAATGCTGGAGAAACTCAGTTGGAACTCAGAAAATGCCAGAATATGAAAGGTGGTGAGAGGGGAAGGAATACAAGCTGGCAGGTGATAGGCGAGGGAGAAGGTGGTTTGGTAGGAGAGAGGATATGAGGTGGGAAGCTGGGAGGGAATAGGCAGAAGCAGAAAATAGCTGAAGAAGGAGGAATCTCATAGGAGAAGCAGAGGACTATGGAAAGAAGGAAAGGAGGAGGGGCATCAGACAGAAGTGACGAGAATAGAAGGGTTGAGAGGGGAATAAGAATAGGGAATGGAAAAAGAGGAAGAGGGGGAAGATATTACTGGAACCGAGAAATCAATGAAGGCAAAGGGGTTGCAATATGGAATGTAGTCCACTTGAAAGTAGTCTCAGCAGGTCACTTTTGTAGTTCTGATAATGATACAGTGCGATTTAGTGTTGTCAAGTAAAAGGACAAAGCTGGATTGCAGGTTTTAAACTGGGCTGAGTCCAATTCTACTGGGCTGAGAGGTGGTTTAGCAAAAAGAGGTCTGCAATGAGCTACCTTATGGTAAATCAGCTATATAATAATGGAAAGCAAGAGATATTCAAGAGATTCAGTATAAACGATCCCACAGAGATAAATAATAGTGCTAGAAAATCCAAAGCAAGATGACGAGATGCTAAGCTAAAGGGAAGCTGGGAAAGTAAGCAGATGGAATGGAAAAAATACTGGCAGGTAAAATCATAGAAAATGGAATATTTTTAACAGACAAGGAACAAGATTAATGAATAGTTTAGAGTACAGTTTATCAGAGATTAGCACTACAAGCTGGTTTTAATAGATATTTTATAGCTGCCTTAATAAGAAAAGAGGTATGATGCAAATATTATTGTTAAGGAGGAAGCATGTAGTATATTGAGCAGGAGAAGCCTAATAAAAGAGGAAGCATTACAACCTAACAAACATGCATGAATTTATTCCAGTATGTTAAAAGCAACAAGGCTCTCCTTGACAACAGAAGTGGTACAGACAAGAGACTATAAATGCCACACTATTTCATAAAAGGACGAAATTAACATTTACAAGCAGTGGTAGGAAAATTGAATCAGTTCTGAGCATCATTCCATTGACGGAATCAAAGATTAATAAAGAGCAGCATGGATTTGTTAAGGGAAGGTTCTGTCTGACTAACTTGATTCAACTTTTCACATAGGTAAACAAAAACATTTATTTAATGAAGCTTCATCAATGTTTTTGACAAGATTCCAACAATGGTAATTATTATGAAATAGATTTTATTCTTCAACTGGGATATTTTAAAGTTTTTAATTGTTTTGGGTTTTCATTTTGTTTTCATTTATAGAATGGTTTCAATAGTTTTAGAAGACTTTAATAGTTTTTGAATATTTCCGATTCTTCTGATTGTCAGAATCGTTCAGATATTTTGACCGTTTTGTTGCCTGCCTACCAGTCTGCCAGAAACTAATAAATAAAATGGATCAGACTCCAAGTTTCTCAAAACTAAATGTCACCCTTGTAATCCTGTTCTTTCTCAATATTTTGCCAATCCTTTTTCCATGCTAATATCTTACTACCAGCTCTGTGATGCCCATATTTTAACAGCTTTTTGAAGACAGGTCTGCAGGTAACCACCAAACCACTATTTTCTGTTATCCATCCTGTTAGTTTCCTACCTGAGGTTGTTGAAGGATCTATAGTAATGCAGGTATTTGTTGATGCAGACAACTGAATCAAAACGTCTACTCACAGTTAGTGTATTGCCGTGGGAAGATAATTTTTTAATATCAGCCCTAATTGTTATTTTAAAAAAATGTAATATTTGCATTTTATAACATCTCAATATAACAGACAAAATCTATTGTGCCAGCAACATTCTTCAAACAGCAGTAAGATGAGTGTGTCTCTCTGTTTGATGGTACTTGTTGATGAGAGTATGTCGAAGAGATTACCAGATGTGCTTTCTGTTCTTCACATAGTATCATGAGGTCTTTCCTGCTAATTTGTACAGGCAAATGTTTAACATCTAGTTTAATAGATGAGGCAGCGAAGTATAAACATTTTAAAACCTGGTCTCACTTTCCTGCAGTTTTTAATATTTTATTCCATATGCAGGTTTTTTTTAATTTCACCACTTTTCTCTTCCTACCTGTCATCTAGAAGTATCAAAGTCATTGCCTGCATATCTGATGCTTCACAAACAGCTAAGTAAAGGGCTATATGTTAAAGTGCTATTGATATTTGGAATATCGAACATTAGAGAATAGGACAGGTCCTCCAGCTCACAATGTTGTACCAGCCTTTTAACCTACCCTAAGGTTAATCTAATCCTTCCCCCCTACAAAGTCCTCCATTTTTTCTATAGTTCTTAGAAGTCCCTGTCTCTACCACCACCCCAGCAGCACATTCCACAAACCTCGCACTCTCTGTGTATAAATAAAAACACTATCTCTGATCCATCCGCCACCCCCCCCCCCCCACACTTCCCACCAAGCATCTTAAAATCATGTCCCCTTGTATTAGCCATTTTCACCCTGAGGGAAAACATCACTGGCTATCCACTAGATCTTTGCTTCTTATCATCTTTACACCTCTAATGTCACCTGTCATCCTCCTCCTCTCCAAAGAGAAAAGTCCTACTCCCTACTTGCTCAACCTTTACATAACGATGCATAGGGTGTGTTGGCTTTCATTAGTTGGGGGATTAAATTCAGAAGCTGCAAGGTAATATTGCACCTGTATAAAAGCCTAGTTAGTCTACATTTAGAGTATTATGTTCAGTTCTGGTTGCTTCATCAAAGGACAGATGTGGAAGCTTTAGAGAAGATGCAGAGGAGATTTACCTGGATTAAAGAGCATATCTTATGGGGAAAGGTTGAGCAAGCTAGGGCTTTTCTCTTTGGAGTGTAGGAGAATAAGAGGTAACTTGATAAAGGTGTGTAAGATAAGAGGCATAGATTGAGTACATAGCCAGAGGCTGGAAGTGGATAATAAGCCAGGACATGATTTTAAAGTGATTGGAGGAAAATATAGGCAGGATGTCAGAAGTAAGTTTTTCTTACACAGAGAGTAAGTAGGTGCATGAAATGTGCTGCTAGAGGTTGAGGCAGAGGCTGATACTGTACAGTAGAAGCACTTAAAAGACTTAGATAGGCATGTGGATAGTAGAAAAATGGAACACTGTGGGAAAGAAGGGTTAGATTAAAAGGGTGGTAAATATTGTGGGCTGAAGGGCCTGTTTTATCATGTTTTTATATTATATCTCTCATATCAATATATTAAAATATTCTACCCTGCCCTAAATGTGACAAAATTAATCTGTATTTATGTCCCTATTTATAGACCTATCAGTTATTGTTTCTATCATCTCTATCTCATCCTTTCCCAATTTAAACAACAATGTCATTATCACTCTTTAATCTTCTCTGCTCTGGTGAAAGCATCTCAGAACAGTAACTACATTTTACAATCATGCAGTTTATATGGAGTGCTATATTTAAGAGATGTGATAAGCTAGCATATAAATGATAGATTTTTCCTTACCACCTTATTATCTTCCTTATGCAGTTGCACAGTATCACAGCACTAAGCCTCAAAGTGCCACAGGCTGAAGTTGCAATCTGTTTCTTCAAGCATGAAACTTCCATTTATAATCTTCCCAACAAAACAACATCACACTTTATTTTGTCAATCCTTTGCATATTTCTGCCTACATGACATTCTGCAACCAATTTGAAGCCACAGTTCAGTTTGGGTACGTGACAGGGACACCTTGGTACAGTTGAAGTTAACTGCCTACAACATGGTTATTGAGACCCTGATTCATATTTCTTCTTGGTTGCTTCTTGAGATCTAAGACTGACGCATAATCTTGATCTGAATCAGGTTTCCAACCTAAAATAACAACACACTTATCACAGGGCTTCATCTTGCTCAAGTGAGATTTAGAGTGCAGATGAATCAGAGTCAAGTGCACTATCACTGACATGTTGTGAAGTTAATTTTGCGGCAGCAGTACAGTGTAATACATAAAAATGCTGTAAGTTACAATAAAAATATATAAAAATAAGTAAATAGTGTCCACACTGGTCACCAAGGACTCACTTAGACCAATTCTATACAAATCCCCAATTCTTTTATTGTCCCACTAATCCCCAATTCTTTTATTCAACTCTTCCCCTATTTTACACATTGGGGGCATTTTAGAGTGACCAATTAGGTAAAAGTGAAACCAGAGGAAACCCGTGCAGTCACAGGGAGAACGTACGAACTGCACAAAGACAGTACCCGTGTTCAGGATTGCACCTAGGTCTCTAGTACTGTGAGGGAATGGCTCTACTAGATGTGTCACTGTGACACCCAGATAACCATATTTCACTTTCTGAAGTAATGATTGTTTGTTATATATTATGTGCCGTGTTGTTTGAGGTAGGCGATCATGGTCTTTCTACAGAAGTGGTTTGCCTTCACCTTATTTGGGCAATGTGTTTACAAGATGAGTGATCCCAGCCATTATCAATACACTTCAGAGATTGTCTGCCTGGCATCTCCACCCTGCCATGCTAAGTACTGCATGATTCTCAGCATGCTGGGCAGCACTGGTGGAAAGCAAAAGACATCACTTTGGAGTTACTGATGTCCATTAGAAAAACAGCAGTTTGAATTGTTGACTGACATCCTTGTCAGCACATGAATGAAAAAATGGTGTGCTCTTTGGGAAGGATTCTGTGAACATGATCTGTTGCCTCCCTGATGCCGAGGTCAGGGTTGCCTCAGATCATGCCCACAGCATTTTGGAGGGGTTGTTAATGGGGGGGGGGGGAGCAGCCAGGGGTTTTGGTACATATTGGTACCAATGACATGGAAGGAAAAGCAAAGAGGTCCTGAAAAGAGAATTTAGAGAGCTAGGTAGAAAGCTGAGAAGCAAGGTCTCCAGGGTAATAATATCTGGATTGTTGCCTGTGTCACTGCCAGTGAGGGTAGAAACAGGATATGGCAGATTAATGCTGGTGCAAGGGGCAGGGCTTTTGGCTCTTGGATCATTGGGATCTCTTATGGAAGAGGTATCGCCTGTTCAAAAGTTGACGGGTTGCACCTGAACCTGAGGGGGACTGTTATTCTCGCGGGCAGGTTTGTTAGAGTTGTTGGGGAGGGTTTAAACTAATTTGGCAGGGGGTGGGAACAGAGTAAAGGGACAGATGGTAAAAAAGCAAAGACAGTATGCAGTCAGACTATTAGGAATGGCAGGCAGATGATATTACAAAATTGCAGCCAGCAGGGTGAGTACCAGTGTATTAGAGATGCAGAATCAAAAAGGGTAGCAAATACAGTACTCTGTGTTATATCTCAATGCGTGGAATAGAAGAAGTAAGTTAGACGATTTTGTTATTACAAATTGTCAGGTATGATATTGTAGCCATTACTGAACCATGCTAGCAGTTGGGAGCTGAATGTCCAAGCTTACACATGGCATTGGAGGTATAGGAAGGTAGGCAGGGGGGTGACGTTGTTTTGCTGGTAAAGAATGGCATCAGATCATTAGAAAGATGTGACATAGGATTGGAAGATATTGAATCCTTGTGGGTGGAGTTAAGAAACTGCAAGGGTCAAAGGACCCTGATAGCAGTTATACACAGGCCTCCCAACAATGGCTGGGATGTTGACCACAGATTACAACAGGAAATGGAAAAAGCATGTCAAAAGGCAATGGGAGATTTCAACATGGAGGTCAATTGAGGAAATCAGGACGGTGATGGAGATTAACTAAATGAGAATTTTGCATCAGTACATCGTAGAAGACACTCGCAGTGTGCCAGGTATTGAAGGTCATCAGGGAAGAGAAGTGAGTGCAGTTGCTATTACAAAGGAGAAGAGAAGGTGCTTAAAAGGCTGAAAGACCTAAAGGCACATAAGACACCCGGACCAGATGAACTGCACCCTAGGGTTCTGAAAGAGATAATGATAGAGATTGCAGAGTTATTAGTAATGATTTTTCAAAAATCATTGGACTCTGACATAGTGCCAGAGGACTGGAAAATTGCTAATGTCAGTCCACTCTTTAAGAAAGGAGGAAGGCAGCAGAAAGGAAATTATATCTCTGACCTCAGTGGCTGGGATGATGTTGGTGTCAATTGTTAAGGATGAGGTTGTGGTGCACTTGGTGACACAGGACAAGATAGGAACAAGTCAGCATGGTTTTCTTCAGGGAAAAACTTGCCAGACAAACCTGATGAAGTTCTTTGAGGAGATTACAGGTAGGACAGATAAGGGGAATGCAGTGGATGTTGTATATTTGGACTTATAGAAGTCCTTTGACAAGATGCCACATAGGAGGCTGCTTACTAAGTTAAGAGCTCATGGTATTACTACCAGTGACTTATGGTGTTCCACAGGGGTCGGTGTTGGAACCACTTCCTTTTATGCTGTATATCAATTATTTAGATGATGGAATAGATGGCTTTGTTGCCAAGTTTGCAGATGATGCGAACATTGATGGAGGGGCAGGTAGTGTTGAGGAATCAGGAAAGCTGCAGTGGAACTTAGATTAGGAGAATGGGCAAGAGAACTAAATAAAGTACAATGTTGGAAAATGCATGGTCCTGCACTTTGGTAGAAGAAATAAATGCGCAGACTATTTTATAAGTGGGGAGAAAATCCAAAAATATGAGATGCAAAGGAACTTGAGAGTCTTTGTGTAGAACACCCTAAAGGTTAACTTGCAGGTCGAGTCAGTGGTGAGGAAAACAAATGCAATGTTAGCATTCATTTCAAGACAGCTAGAATACAAGAGCAGGGATGTGATACTGAGGCTTTATAGGGCACTGGTGAGGCCTCACCTTGAGTATTTTGAACAGTTCTGGGTTCCTCATCTGAGAAAAGATGAGTTGCCATTGGAGAGGGTGCAGAGGAGGTCACAAGGATGATTCAGGGAATGAAAGGGCTAGCAAATGAAGAACATTTGATAGCTCTGGGTCTGTACTCGTTGGAATTTAAAAGGAGGATCTCATTGAAATCCTTCAAGTTTGAAAGGCCTAGACAGAGTAGATGTGGAAAGGATGTTTCCCACAGTGGGGGAAATTATGACAAGAAGGTACTTAATGAATACTTTGCTTCAGTTTTCACTATGGAAAAGGATCTTGGCGATTGTAGATGTGACTTGCAGCAGACTGAAAAGCTTGAGAATGTAGATATTAAGGAAGGGGATGTGCTGGAGCTTTTGGAAAGCATCAAGTTGGATAAGTCACTGGGACAAGGGGGAATGTACCCCAAGCTACTGTAGGAAACGAGGGAGGAGATTGCTAAGCCTCTGGCAATGATCTTTGCATCATCAATGAGGATGGGAGAGGTTCCAGAGGATTGGAGGGTTGTGTATGTTGTTCCCTTATTCTTCAAGAAAAGGGGTAGGGATAGCCCAGGGAATTATAGGCCTGAGTCTTACTGAAGTGGTTGGTAAGTTGATGAAGATCCTGAGAGTTAGGATTTATGAACATTTGGAGAGGCATAATATGATTAGGAATAGTCAGCATGGCTTTGTCAAAGGCAGGTCGTGCCTTACGAGCCTGATTGAATTTTTTAAGGATGCGACTAAGCACATTGATGAAGGTAGAGCCGTAGATGCAGTGTATATGGATTTTAGCAAGACATTTGATAAGGTACCCTATGCAAGGCTTATTGAGAAAGTTAGGAGGCATGGGGTCCAAGGGGACATTGCTTGACTTGACTTGATCAGTAAAGATGTCAGAGTTTACAGATGAAGGCAGGAGAATGGGATTGAGTGGGATACTAAGTCAACCATGATGGAATGGTAGAGCAGATTTGATGGGCCAAATGGCCTAATTCTGCTCCTGTGTCTTATGGGATTATGTGTATAAGAGTATTTTAAAAACCAGCAATAAACTTCTCTCCCTATCACTTGGCGTAAAATGTGTATTGATAACTTGATATCATGCCTGCTTTCTGATGGCAGCAACACAGAGCCAGCGTTAAAAATTGGCCTCCGACGTTTTAAGTTGGACACTGCAGTTCCCTACACTGAAGTTAAAGGAAAGAATGGAATATGGCCATGTGATCATCTTTGGGAGAGACTTGGAATTGAAGATGAAGTACATTGAGCTCTTTTAGTTCTAGGATTGCTGATGAAATAATCATGGGCTTCAAGACCTCTGTCATAACTCGGACAAGAGGTTTTTGGGGTGGATGTATTCTTTAAAATGCTGTGCAGTTCTTGAATTGTTTGTGCTGGTCTCCATGTGTTCCCGTTGAAACAGAGTCTCATCGAGAAAATTAAGATGCATGGAATCCATGGTGAATTGACTGTTTGGATTCAGATTTGGCTTGCCTCCAGAAGACAAAGAAGTGGTGATGGGCCTTTTTCTGGCTTGAGATCTGTGACTAGTGATGTTCATTAGGCATCTGTTTTGGGACGTCTGCTGTTTGTATGTATATAAATGACCTGGATAAGTATGTAGATGAGATGGTTAGTAAGCTTACAGATGATAGGAAGATTGGTGGTAAGCAAAGTGTAGGAGATTGGCAAAGGATATAGCAGGATCAGTTGCAGAAATGGGTGAAGAAAGCAGATGGAGTTTAACCCAGCCAGGTGGGAAGTGTTGCACTTTGTGAGATCAAATGTAAAAGACAGTACATTGTTCTCTTCCATAAGACACAGGAACAGAAATAAGCCATTTGGCCCTTCAAGTCTACGTCACCATTCAGTCATAGCTAATTTATTTTTCCTTTCAATCCCTTTCTCGTGCCTTCTCTCTATAACCTTTGACACCTTTAGTAATCAAGATAGCAAGACTCTTTAAAGTGTTAATGATTAGAGGGACCTCGGAGTTCTAAGTTCATAGCCCCCCAAACTGAAATCAATACAGTAGAGTTTTATGGAGCTGCAACATAACTTCACAACTCTTGAACTCAGTTCCTTAACTAATAAAGTCAAGCATGCCATATGCATTCTTCATCACTCTATCAGACTGTGGCTACACAATTATGGTTCAGTTATGCAGAGTTTTGATGACACAACACCTTGGCGCACAGTATTGGTCTCCTTATTTCAGGAAGGAAGTTGGTGCATTAGAAACAGGTTAGCAAAGTTACTTACCATCATTATTGTATGACATGGGCGATCATGGTCTTGACCATGGTGGTTCTTGGCAAATTTTTCTAGAACAGACAAAGT
Organism: Hypanus sabinus; assembly: GCF_030144855.1. Lineage (NCBI taxonomy): Eukaryota > Metazoa > Chordata > Chondrichthyes > Myliobatiformes > Dasyatidae > Hypanus > Hypanus sabinus. Next base: position 178,635,353 of record NC_082708.1, on the reverse strand, counting down.
TTGCCATTGCCTTCTGGGCAGTGTCTTTGCCATTATCAATGCTCTACGGAGATTTGGGGGTTAAACATGTTACACCTTGCCCATGGATGACCTGCAGGCTAGCAGAGGGAAGGAGCACCTTACACCTGCACTGCCAGAACTTGGGAAACGTACAACTGAGGCTGCAGTCAGATTAAGCATGTTTTTTATTGAATGACAGGGGAAGATTGAGAGTCTGAGAGACCTATTCATAAAAAAGAAAAGGAAGTAGGAATAAACTAATTTAAATGATTGATCCATAAAAAGGGACAGTTTTTTAAACCATATAATTTTGCAGTAATGATTTAAAAATGTGTTCAAATGATGAACAAAGTTTGTTATTGTACCTTATATCTTTGTGATTTCTTCCCAACATTCAGCTCATCAGCTCTATCTCTTGTACCTCCATGTGTACACTATTTGAAAAGAAAATTATTATCTATTTATAGGAGTGGATGCATTATTCTGTACAGAGTTTTCATTATTTAAGATTTTCCATTGCACAAATATCACTTTAATATTGCAAGTACATAAGCTGAAATTTGTTCTTTTGCTGAATCCCCATACATTAATTTGGCTTGTGATTGACAGTATTTCTTACCCATTGTTTTTGTTGAGGAGGGGAGGGGAGAAGATGGAGCCAGGCCTCTGACTGAAAACATTTTTACAGTTAAATGTGAAAGTAGTTTTAAAAAAAAATCAAGATGGTATTATGATCAGTTTTTTTCCCATGACTATATTAAAATATGATGCTGCTGTACAATTATTGGAAGGATTTGATTCAAAGTTTGATGTTTGGTCTCAGTTTTGTTGTTTCGTGCAGTGCAAAGGCTTGGAATGCTGTACTCATCGGCCATTTGAGAGTTCATAAATCTTGGTGTATACCATTACTTTCCAGCCATATGCTTGAACTGATACACTCACATCATTTCTCAGATGTTTTTAAGTAATGGATATTGATAGTCCGCCTTTTCTTTCACAATGTAGCATGATCTCCAGTTAAATTACCCAGTGTCATGTTTTGACATTTTAGCCAGAAGTCACTTGGTGAGCTGTTCTCTCTCACTCTCCTTCTTTCCCTCTGGCTGGCTCCCCCTCGTGCCACTTCCTTTCATTTTTGCTCCCTCTCCCTCCTCCAAGTCTCCCGTTTCCTTCTCCACCTCCCCAGATCTCTCTGATACTTGTCACAAAAGATCAATAGAATATGATCCAGATTGCTTTTGCGTTTATTGTAATGATTCCCTAAAGCGGTTTTCATGCTTCTCTCTGGCAACATCACAGGAAGAAAGCCAGCTGCTAATATAAAGTGTGGTAGCACAAGTGGCAAAATCGTATTCACTTGAAGAGTGAATTACTTGTAGTTCCATTCTGTCTGATTTTGTGAACATCGAACAAAGTGAATCATTACAAGAAGGTAGTCGCTTTTATTATTTTGTGCCGTATTGTGACATGGGCAATCATTGTCTTTCTCTGACCATGATCATTCTTGGCAAATTTTTCTACAGAAGTGTTTGCCATTGCCTTCTACTGGGCAGGGTCTTTACAAGCTGGGTGACCCCAGCCATTATCAATACTCTTCAGAGATTGTCTGCCTGGCATCATTGGTTGCATAACCAGGATTTGTGATATGCACCAGTTGCTCATATGACCATCCATGGCTTCACATGACACTGATTGGTTTGGTGGGGTGGGGGTTGCTAAACAGGTGCTACACATTGCCCAAGGTTGACCTAAAGGCTAGGGAAGGGAAGGAACACATTACACCTTCATTGGCAGAGACATATCTCCACCCAGCCATCTGACTTATATAATATTTAAGACCATTTGTATCTGGTACAAGGAGGAATATTGAAGCATTACGATACATGTGAACAGTGAGGTATAGTTTACCATGTTCAGTTCACCAAAAGGTTTTGACAAGTCAGCAGGTAAATATAATTCTGGCACCACAGTCAAGGTCCTGGTTGATGTGTGAGTCCCAGTGATGTAAACACTGTTGACTGTCATTGGGAGGTTGATTGGTTGATTAGTAAGGGCATCAAAGGTTTCAGGGAGCAGGCAGGAGTGTGGGGTTGAGAGGGAAAATAAATCAGCTAAGATGGAATGGCAGTGCAGACTTGATGGGCTAAATTGCCTAATTCGTCTCCTGTGTATTATTGTTTTATGGTTAGGTAACTGCTAGAGCCATATTCCTTGTGACGTTTTTCTGAAAAATACTTTCCATTAGGTTATGAGGGCTTTTTATTAAAGAACAAAAATAAATTGTTATTAATGCAATTGCTTATTTATTTATTTAGAGATACAGCACTATAACAGACCCTTCCAGCCCAAGGATAACACATACTAAGTGCTGGAGGAACTCAGGAGGTCAGGCATCATCTATGGAAAGGAATAATCAGTCGACTATGCTGGCTGACCCTTCATCAGGATCCTTTAGGCCCAACAAGCCCACGCTGTCCAGTTACACCCACGAGACCAATTAACCTTGCAACCCTACCGTCTTTGGAATGTGGGGTGAGGAGCTAGAGCACTTGGAGGAAACATACGTGTTCATGGGGAGAATGTACAAACTCCTTACAGACTGTTGCAGAATTGAACCTGGGTAGCCGGTATTGTAATTCTGTAATGCTAACCATCCCTGAAGTATAACTTGGCAGCGTTGGTGATTACTGATCCGGGTTCAATTCCCACCGCTGTCCATCAGGAGGTTGTACATTCTCCCCGTGACTGTGTGGGTTTCGTTTTGAGTGCTCCTGTTTCCTCCGGCATTCCAAAGACATATGGTTGGTAAGTTGTAGGCATGCTATGTTGGCGCCAGAAGCGAGGTGATGCTTGTGGGCTGACCCCAGTACAATCCTCGGACTGTGTTGGTTATTGATACAAGATGATGCATTTCATTTATGTTTTGATGGTTCAGTGTACATGTGATAGCTAATCCTTAATCTTTATACTCTTGCCCAAGTTTTGGTTAGCGTGAGTTCAACTGAATGGGTGAAGCAAATGCTCTTGATTCTGGGTCAACAGTGAAATGCAAAATTCATATTAAGGAAAAAGAATAAAATCATCTCTACATTTTCCCTCTTCAATGCTTCTGTTAAGAGCAGCCTCAGTTAGTGAATGCAATATTATTTCTGGTATCATACATCTATCAGTGTAATTTAGAGAAGACTGAAATTTCGCTCTATTCTCTCTTTGCCATTTAATGATATAGATTCTGATTTCCATATGCTTCCATGTAACATTTTTCAGCTGAGGTTAGTTCATTCTGCCAGTCCCTTCTAAATACTGTTTGTTAAATTTTGGAGGAGTTGACTTCTGCGTTGCCTTTACACTAATGAACTTTTCCACATCAGGGAAAAAAAGTCTGTGATTTGGTTATTTGAGCAGTAAAATCTAACTAATTTGATGAAGTGCAGAAGACAATAAGTTAAGTTAGAATACATCTTTTTCTTCACCCAGATGTACTGTAAGCTCCACCTCTTAGTTACTCCCATAAAGGTATAAATTGCCTCAATTCTCAATAATATTAAAGGATGCAATAACCATGTTTTGTTAACCGAAGCATGCAAATAACACTCAATTGCCACTTTTTAGATATCTCCTGTAGCTAATAAAGTGACCACTTAGTGTCTGTTCATGGTCTTCTGCAGCTGCAGCCCATCCTCTTCAAGGTTCAATATGTTGTGAGTTCAGAGATGCTCTCCTTCACACCATTGTTGTAACACATTATTTGAGATACTGCCGCCTTCTCATGAGCTTGAATCAGTCCTGCTATTCTCCTGTGATCTCTCTCAATAGCAAGCCAATTTTCCCACAGACTTGCCAGCTGTCTGATGTTTTTTGTTCCTCAGACCATTCTGTATAAACTCTAGAGACTGTTGTCTATGAAAATCTCAGAAGATTAGGAGTTTCTGATTCTCAAACACGCCATCTAGCACCAACAATCATTCCACGATCAAAGTCACTGAGATCAGGTTTCTTCCCCATTCTGATGTTCAATCTGAACAACAACTGAACCTTTTGACCATGCCTACATGCTTTTATGCATTGAGTTGCTGCCACATGACTGGCTGATGAACTAGCAGGTGTACAGTTGTACCTGATAAAGTGGACACTGAGTGTCATTGATGTTGTACTTTTATTCGGTTAGAAAGATCAATATCAATTTAGTAGGCAAATACAATTCAGTTTCTTAAAATGCAATAAATATTGTAGTGGTTTGAACAAATAAATCAGAAAACAGCTTGAGTTCAAAAATATGTCATGCCAAATAAACAGCGTGGAAACCATTTTTCATTGGTTCAGTTGATTCAGTTTGGTGGTGTGGTATAAGGCATCTCTTAAAAGTAAATCTAAAGGGAGATGTGGAACAGATTTACTTTTGAAATTCAAATAACAAGATTTCATGTCATCTCTGACATGAATTTTCTTATTCATATAAATTGGAACCCCACCACCCAGGCCATACTCTCAAGGACGCCCATCACACAGGTCCTTTCTGGCTGCTGCCATCAGGAAGGAGGTACAGGTTCAGGAACAGTTATTATCCCTCGAACATTAGAACCAGAGGGGAAAACTTCACTCAACATCACTGAACTGTTTCCATAATCTATAGAACATAGACAATACAGTACAGTACAGGCCCATCGGCGCACAATGTTGTGCCAACCCTTAAACCCTGCTTCCCATATAACCCTCCACCTTAAATTCCTCCATATACCTGTCTGGTAGCCTCTTAAATTTCACTGGTGTATCTGCCTCCACCACTGACTCAGGCAGTGCATTCCATGCACCAACCGCTCTCTGAGTTAAAAAAAAACCTTCCTCTAATATCCCCCTTGAACTTTCCACCCCTACCTTAAAGCTTTCTGAATAAGCCTACCGTGTGGAACCTTGTCAAATGCCTTACTAAAATCCATGTAGATCACATCCACTGCACTACCCTCATGTATATACCTGGTCACCTCCTCAAAGAACTCTTATCAGGCTTGCTAGACACGATCTGCCCTTCACAAAGCCATGCTGACTGACCCTGAGCAGACCATGATTCTCTAAATACCCATAAATTCTATCTCTAAGAATCTTTTCCGACAGCTTTCCCACCACAGACGTAGGGCTCACTGGTCTATAATTACCTGGACTATCCCTACTACCTTTTTTGAACAAGGGGACAACATTTGCCTCCCTCCAATCCCTCCGGTACTATTCCCGTGGACAACAAGGACATGAAGATCCTAGCCAGAGGCTCAGCAATCTCTTCTCTCACCTCGTGGAGCAGCCTGAGTAATATTCCGTCAGGCCCTGGGTCTTATCCGTCCTAACGTATTTTAACAACTCCCAACACCTCTTCTCCCTTAATATCAATATGCTCCAGAACATCAACCTCACTCATATTATCCTCACTGTCATCAAGTTCCCTCTCATTGGTGAATACCAATGAGAAGTATTTATTGAGGACCTTGCTCACTTCCATAGCCTCCAGGCACATCTTCCCACCCTCATCTCTAATCAGTCCTATTTTCACTCCTGTCAACCTTTTGTTCTTCACATAATTGAAGAATGCCTTGGGGTTTTCCTTTACCCTACTTGCCAAGGCCTTCTCATGCCTCCTCCTTGCTCTTCTCAGCCCCTTCTTAATCTCCTTTCTTGATACCCTATATTCCTCAATAGACCCATCGAATCCTTGCTTCCTAAACCTCACGTATGCTGCCTCCTTCCATCTGACTAGATTCTCCACTTCACTTCTCACCCATGGTTCCTTCACCCTACCATTCTTTATCTTCCTCACCAGGATAAATTTATCCTTAACATCCTGCAAGAGATCCCTGGACATCGACCACATGTCTATAGTACATTTCCCTGCAAAAACATCATCCCACTTCACATCTGAGAGTTCTAGCCTTATAGCCTCATAATTTCCCCTTCCCTAATTAAAAATTTTCCTGTCCTCTCTGTTTGTATCCTTTTCCATGATAATGTTAAAGGCCAGGGAGCTCACCCACTGGAGCCCACGGATGCTCGCCCACTGAGAGATCTGTGACCTGACCCGATTCGTTACCTAATACTAGATCTAGTATGGCATTCCCCCAGTCGGCCTGTCAACATACTGTGACAGGAATCCATCCTGGATGCACTTAATAAACTCTGTCCTGTCGAAACCATTGGAACTAATCAGGTGCCAATCAATATTAGGGAAGTTAGAATCACCCATGATAACAACCCTGTTATTTTTGCACCTTTCCAAAATCTGCCTCCCAGTCTGCTCCTCGGTATCTCTGCTGCTACCAGGGGTCCTATATAATACTCCCAATAGAGTAACTGCTCCCTTCCTGTTCCTGACTTCTACCCATACTGACTCAAAAGAGGATCCTGCTGCATTATCCACCCTTTCTGTAGCTGTAATAGTATCCCCGACCAGTAATGCCATCCCTCCTCCCCTTTCCCCCCCTCTCTATCTCTTTTAAAGGACTGAAATCCAGGAATATTGAGAATCCATTCCTGCTCTGGTGCCAGCCAAGTCTCTGTAATGGCCACTACGTCATAATTCCATGTATGTATCCAAGCTCTTAGTTCATCACCTTTGTTCCTGATGCTTCTTGCATTGAAGTACACACAGTTTAGCCCTTCTATCTTACTACCTTTACACCCTTTATTCTGTTTCTCTTTCCTCAAAGCCTCTTTATATGTTAGATTTATGGTCTCACTTCCAAGGATTCTTCATCTCATGTTCTTGATACTTATTGCTTATTTATTTTTCCTTTTGTATTTGCACATTGGTTGGTTGTCCATTCTGTTGGGTGTGGTCTTTCATTGATTCTATTGTATTTCTTGGATTTACCGTATATGCCTGCAAGAAAATGAATCTCAAGGTTGTATAAATTTACTTTGAACATTGATTGATTCAAAATTGTTTATTGCTGTTATTCAGTACACAAGTGTAAAGGAAAACAAAATGATTATTATTCTGGATCCAATACAACATAAAAAACAATAAAAATAGAATAAAGATAAATGTAAAGCAATCCCATAAAACACAATGTGCAATAAACTGTGATGTGAATGTGGTGGGAGTTGATGGGGTAGGTTAATGGGTAGAGCTTAGGGAAGTAATAGTTTTTGAGTCTGGTGGTCTTAATGTGGATGCTGCATAGCCACGTCCCGGATGGGAGTGGGACAAGCAGATAAGCAGGGTGGGTGGGATCCTTCATGATATTGCTGGCCTTTTACTGCAACCTTTCTGCATATACACTCAGTAACCACTTTATTAGAGACACCTGTACACTTGCTCATTAATGCAAATACCTAATCAGCCAATCATGTGGCGGCAACTCAGTGGCAAAAAGCTGCAGACATGCTCAAGATGTTCAGTTGTTGTTAAGGACCAAAACACCAGAATGGGGAAGAAATGTGATCTAAGTGACTTTGATTGTGGATTGATTGTTGATGTAAGATGGGGCTATTTGAGTATCTCAGAAACTGCTCATTCTCTGGGATTTTCATGCACAACAGTCTATGGAGAATGGTGTGAAAAACAAAAAAAAAATCCAGTGAGCAGCAGACAGTAGTTGGGAGGAGAATGGCTAGACTGGTTCAATCTGACAGGAAGGTGACAGTAACTCAAATAACCATACATGACAACAGTGATGTGCTGAAGAGCATCTTGGAATGTGCAACATATCAAACCTGAAAAAGGATGATCTACAGCAACAGAAGACCAGAAACGTTCACTCAGTGGTGACTTTATTAGGTATGGGAGGTGCTGGTGATGCATTTGGCAGTTTAAACTACCTGTTGTAGGACCCTCTTGTCTGCCCAATGTTCTTTCTAAAGTGTGCACATGTTCTCACACACATCTTTTGCTACTAGTGCATGTAGCGCCCTGGTTAAGATTTTTACTGTTATGCTGTAGGCTTTTCATTTTAGCAGCTCTGTAAGAGCAGTCTGTTTTGCTTTTAGCATGTTTGAGTTTGAGTTAAAGACATTGAGCTATGTTGTTCAACTTAGGAATGTTGTGTCAGCCAATCAGGTTGGTGGAATTGGGCGAAGGATCTAGAGAACACTGGGCAGAGAGGGTTTTGTGAGGGAAACTGGTGTGGGTCGGGGTCTTTTTGATGGGAGCTGGGAGAAGACAGGAGGGAAGATGCTGAGGATGCCATCCCTGTTGCACAAGGTGCTTGCGTAGATGATGAAACAATGTACAGGGAGGAGGATGAACACCTAGAGAGCTGGTGCAGTGCCAACATCTTGATGCTTAATGTCACTAAAACCAAGGAGATGATCGTTGATTTCAGACGGTCTCAGCCTGAGCACACGCCCCTCAGCATCAGCGGCTCCACAGTGGAGAGAGTGGAAAACATCAAGTTCCTTGGGATGCAGATCTTGGACAATCTCACCTGGTCCAGAAACACCACTGGGGTTCTGAAACGAGCCCAGCAGAGATTGCACTTTTTGAGGAAGCTTAAACAAGCATCAATCCCCACTAACATCTTAACTACATTCTACAGAGGAGTGGTTGAGTGTGCTGACCCTTTGCATCACAACCTGGTACTCCAGCTGCAGTGCTGCCGACAAAAAAACCTTGTAGAGGGTGGTTAGGAGAGCAGAGAAGGTTATTGGGGTCTCCCTACCTTCTGTCCAAGACCTCTTTCAGAGTCGATGCAGTACATCATTAAAAACCCCTCACACCCTCTCCATGAACTGTTTGTTCTTCTGCCATCAGGTAAACGTTACAGGAACATCTAAACTAAAACCACGAGGCTACTAAACAGCTTCCTCCCACAGGCAGTCAGACTGCTAAATAGCTGTTCTACCTGACTCTGCTTTGGGCAATTTAACTTGCACTGGACACTTATAACTTGTTCTTAACTGACATGTGGCTGTTGTGTTTTACTATTTATTGTTATGTTTATTATTTAGTGTGCGTTTGTTATGTTATGATTGCACTGCTCCTGGGAAACGCTGTCTCATTCTGCCCTGCAGAGCTGATGTAAGGTTAGAATGACAATAAAGTTTTTGAATCTTGAATGGATTCAAGGAGGAAGGACACATACTCCTGTGGGGCAGCCTGTTTGTTCGAGGTGGATTTTGAGTGTCATTCAGAAGGTGGTGTGTGCTTTCACACAGACCGAGGGTCCAGTGTATGAGTTACAGACAACTTCAAGATGAGCTCCAAATTATGTGCATATTTGTAATGGGTCCTTTTTATTTTTTCCCTCCTAATTGTTTGATGAAGCTGACATTTTTAAACATACTTTCCTTATAATTGTATGCAGTGTACGATGTGTTATTTCTTGCTGACAGCTAATTGTATGGGGACAGTATTTACACAGTATTCACACAGATTGAGGTTCAGGTGATTGAGACGCTCTAACTTCCCGGTTTTAGTGGGACCGAAGTCGTGCTGACCCTAGACCAGGGGTCAGCAACCTTTACCACTGAAAGAGCCACTTGGACCCATTTCCCACAGAAAAGAAAACACTGGGAGCCGCAAAACCCGTTTGACATTTAAAATGAAATTACACTGCATACAACGTTTTTTTTGCCTTTATGCTATGTATAAACAAACTATAATGTGTTGCATTTATGAAATTGATGAACTCCTGCAGAGAAAACAAAATTACATTTCTGCATGCAACAAAAACATTTTGAACTCCGAAAAAAAGACGTTGGGTTGAAGGTAAAATACTCAATGTCTATTTGAGTCCTTCTTGTATTTATGAAAAACGCCAAACTTAAATTTGCCGCCAGCAGCAAACCAAAAATAATGTCAGCCAGTTGTCAACCTGAAAAATAAAAGGACTATTTCACTGAACAATGAAAACATATGAATATACGTAAAATAATAGGCAATTAAAATATTTATCATACTTGGTCAGGTTGATTCACACCTGACAATGCAGTCATATTCAGTAGGGATGGATTGATGCTTAGGGGAGTGACCGGGAAGGATAATGTGTTTTTTTTCCTCTCTGAACTCACAGAAGCGTTTCCCAAATGATGTTTGCATTGTGATGATTGCAGAATGTAAATACTCCGAATTTATCATGTCGTGACCTTGTTTGAACTCTCTCAAATTGGGGATGTGAGACAATGTGCCTTTCTGTAAATCTCTGGCAAGCACTGTCAACTTGCGCTCGAATGCCAAAACATCCTCCAACATGTGCAGGGCTGTACATCCTTACCCCTGAAGAGCTGTGTTCAGCGTGTTCAGGTGCGCTGTCATGAAGTGTCATGAAGTGTAGCTTTTCCAGCCACTCTGGCTGTTCCAGCTCAGGAAAGGTGAGCCCTTTGCTGCCCAGGGATGTTTTCACTTCTTCCAGACACGCGACAAAGCGTTTCAGCACCTCCCCTCTGGACAGCCAGCGATAAAAACACGTTGTAGCGGTGTGCTACACGCAGTCAGTAAACTGCAGTCAAAGATAGCTTTATTCGAACTAAACAGCCTTGCTTTTAAGCCTCCCTCAACCCGCCCCCCCATGGGCGCGGATGCTGCAAAAGACACATACTCACAAACCCCCGTAGGCTATCTCCCTTAGCCTGAACACTGGCTAATTGTGAGCCGGTTCGGATGTGCCAGGAAATGGGTCGCCACAACATTTTATTTAGATTGTACAAGATCACCATAATCTTCAAATTTAGAATTACATTTCAAAAACTAACAAACTAACATAAAATACATTTTAATTAAATACTGACCAATTATTTCCCAAAGCAACAGGGAGCCGCAGCACAGACGTAAAAGAGCCGCATGTGGCTCCGGAGCCGCGGGTTGCCGACCCCCGTCCTAGACGTTTGGAGTTTGAGAAAAGTGGCTTTCTCACTGCTGAGTCCAGTGACTGTGCGACTAATAAGACAGTAAGACTAATAAGAGCTCATCTCTAAAGACACCCAGTAAAAAGGGGTTTTCACGCACAAAGGAATTTAAAATGCACACAAAAGGCTGTCACCCTCTACCTCGTTGGCATGTTAAGTATATTTCACAATTGTATATAATCAGATTTCCACTTCCGGTTTCCAATTCACATGGTGTTGACAATGTGGAGTTTCTGATGATTTGTCTGCAGATTTTTAGAAGTGGCTAATATATACTGTGTTACGGATTCAAGCAACAATAAATATATGAGTAAGGCAGGGGTTTTTATAACAAATAACACGTTTATTAAACACTGAAAACTAACCCCCCCAAAAGTAAACAAATCACTAACGTAACCGGAAATCAGCTGCTGTGTGGCAGCTTATACAGTTCTTAAAGCGATGTTGCAAAAACAGTTCTTCAAAGTAGCATTGCAAAAGTTCAAAATACTCACAGTCCATTTAAGGGAGAGACTTTTTAAGACTATTTAAATTCTCTTTCACGTCGTGCTGCTTTGGTTTCCAAAATCGAACTTTTCCCACGAACAATTTACGTAGATGGACAAATGAAATGGCTTAAAGGCACTGACCTTTCCTTTACAGAACTGTTCCCAATCCTTTCTGCTACTTCACGGGGATTAACATGAGAACAGTCAACGAATTCCTTCCGAATGAGGATCAAACAAGGTCAAACCTGTTTCACCGTCGAAATCAACTCTCCTCGATCTTTTAACTCCCAAACTCCGATCTTCACTCTCCACTGATTCTCAACTAGCAGTGTTATAAAGAAACTGCTGGCAATGACCTTTTAAACTTTAGGCATTAGATAAAACTTCATCTTTCAACTAAACTGCGTCATAACATTAAATCACACAGTGGCATGAAGTCAACATGGCAAATCCAGCCACGAACTGCCCCCCTCACAGGGAGGGGTCCTGCTTTTATACCCTGTAGAAAAAAAACCTGTCACATGACCTCTACTGGTGGGAAAATGACGTCACTCCACCATCACAAGACTATTACCTCAAGTCCAGTATAGCTTCAACACCAGTCACGTGACAAGTACACCACTGTCACCTGTCACGGGTATGTAACAACTGTTTTTATTGAGGAAATTATTCAGTGCACACATTGTAGTCACTGGGCAAAAAAATTGCACACACCAGATTTTTGAACACACTGGTCATTACAAATTAGATGGAACATTGTGTCTGCCGCAGTGATTTTATAATCATTTTTGCTCTGACTAGCATTTTTATCAAAATTCCTCATTGACAATGACAATGCTTAAACTCTATTATTGACATGCTGGAATTTAAACCTACATCTCTGGTTTGTTAGAGCAAGAATTTAGGTTAGTAATGTGCTATTTTAGTGACAGTACGAACACTATTCCATGGTGATGTACTCTAAAAGAAATGGTTAGGGTATTTGAAAAGTACATACACGCTAAACTCACCATAAGGTGAGTATTACCATTTCAAACAGAAATAATCCTTTGATAAACTTTTAATTATTACCCATCAGCTCTCTGTCATTAAAAATTAATCTGTGTGCATTCCTAATCTTTTGAGCAATCGAGGTACATGCAGTTCTTCTTTTCCCCTAATATCTCTTTTGGAATTAACATCGAGTTCAATTTCCACTATATTCACAGCCCATCTGTTCATTCCTCAGTTCTTTAGCCTGGTTCAAGAGCTGCCCTTTCTCTCGATTCCAGTGTCATGTTTTCTGTGCTGCATTTAACTTGCAATTTCAGCAACCTCATGGGAGGTTGAAGGATGTGCAAAGATAATAAATTGGCAAATACAAAAACAATGATAAGTAAGTAATAAATATTGAGAAAATGAGTTGTAGAGTCCTTGAAAGTGAGTCCTTAGGTTATGAAATCAGTTTGGTGTTAAGGTGAGTGTAGTTATCCATGCTGGTACAGGAGCTTGATAGTTAAAAGATAATTACTGTTTTTGAACCTCTTGGTGTGGGAGCTACACCTCCTGTGTCTCCTTCACAATGGTAGCTGGGAGAAGAGAGCACGGCGTGGCTCTTGGGCTTGCTTGATAATGGATGCTGCTTTCCTGTGACAGCTCTCCTTGTAGATGTGATCAATGGTGAGAACAGCTTTATGTGCAATGAACTGTGCTGTATCAGCTACTTTTTGTAGATTTTTCCATTCAAGGACATTGGCATTGGATGTGGGGGCAAGTCTAACTGAGGCTAGGCATCCCGTTATAGCAAGATCTGGTACTTTATTGCAGATTAGATCTTTGCTCAGTTCTGGAACATCTGGACAATAAAGGTGGATACATCAGAATGCTCTTCATTGACTACAGCTCAGCGTTTAACACCACTACCCCCTCGAAACTAATAATTAACCTCCAAGACACCCGAGCCTTGAAATCTCCTTGCAACTGGATCCTCATTGGCAGGCCCCATCAGTACAGATAGGCAACAATTCTTCTTAACACTCACAAATTAGCACAAATGCACCACAAATCAATTTTTTTATCTCCCCCCCCCCCCGTTCTACTCACATTATAGTTATGATTGTGTGGTTAAATACAGATGTGTTCAAGTTTGCTGACAGCACCCCTGTTGTTGGCTGAATCAAAGATGGTGACAAATCAGCATATATTGAAAATCTGCTTGAGTGGAGCTACAACTATAACCTCTCACTCAATGTTAGCAAAGCCAAAGGACTGATTACTGACTACAGGAAGAAAAAGCTAGAGCCAGTCCTTATTAGGGGATCAGAGATGGAGAGGGTCAGTAGCTTTAAATTCCTTGGTGTTAACATATCAGAGGATCTATCCTGGGATCAGCATGTAAGTGTCATCATATAGAAGACACTACAGTGCCTCTACTTTCTTAGAAATAGGCATAGATTCGGCGTGTCACTAAAATCTTTGATAAACTTCTATACATGCATAATGGAGAGTATCCTAACCTGTTGCATCGCGGCCTGGTAGGGCAAATCCAATGCCCAGGAACGAAAAAGCCAAAAAAAAAAATGATGGTCATAGCCCAGTCCTTCACAAGCAAAACCCTCCCCAACATTGAATATATTTACATAAACGGTACCAGAAGAAAACAGCATCCATAATCAAAAACCCCCACCATCCAGGCCAAGCTCTTGTGCTGTACAACCATCAGGAATGAGGTACAAGAGCCTTGGGTCCCACACGTCCAGGTTCAGGAACAGCCATTACACTACAAACGTTAGACTCCTGTACCGATATGGGTATCTTCATTCGCCACTAGTCTGAAATGATTCTTTGACCTGCAGACTTGGATTTTCCTTTAAGATGTAACTGAAATGCTCTTGTGCACATACCCTTTGTTACCAGGCAGGTGGAATTTGCTTTTATAAAATGTTTTATTTAAGCGTTGAGTAGTTTTCAGGTTGTATAAATATTTTCTGCTCAGAACAAGGTTTGTGTGAGTAGCTGTTTTAAAAAAAATTAGAGGGAGTTTCGCTCTGTGCTTACTTTCAAGAATTCTTATAACTTATGTTCTCAGTATTATTTTTTATTTGCTCAGTTTGTATCCTTTTGAACATTAGTTGTTTCAGTCTTTCTGTTTATGTATAGTTTTTTGTAAATTCTATTGTATACCTTTTCTTTTCCTCTGGAAATGTCTGGAAGAAAAGGAATCTCAGGGTAGTATATGGTAACATATAAATACTTTGACAATCAATGTACTTTGATCTTTGAAATATAAAAGCACTTTTTCGATATGCAGTGTAACCTATTTACATGTTCTCTTGTCTTGAAATGTGAAGTATATTCAAAGCAAGCCGGTCTACATACTACAAGACAATCAACATCTCAGTCTATTTTCCCTTCTGTAAAGAAATCACAGTGTCCACAAAGGAATATAGATTTGATTTGCAGAACAGAATCTTAATGATATTTGATACCTGCTGTGCTAAACAAACTGTGCTATCGTCGAAAAGCCAGAGAGATGAATGTTGGAGAATCTCAGTGCCCATTGTTAAGAATAATATTGCTCACTTCGTTATTTACCTTCATTGAACCCTCTGTATACACTTGTGTCTCATAGCAACTTCTACGAGAGATGCAGCAGATGGCTAGTCGTCCTTTTGCCACTATCAATGTTGCCTTGGAGACAGAAGAGGAACCACCTGATCTTATTGGAGGAAGCATCAAGGTAATCAAAAATTATTCTGTTTCCCCTTTATTTTCAAGGAAATAAATTGTTTATGAATTATAGTATTTCCTTGTCAGTCATTTATTTTGATGCATCATTCAATTTACAATGTTAAGTTATAACCAGTATTTATTAAGAAATACACATAACTATTAGTTTAGCTATCAATATATTGACTGCCTACATGTCACTGCAGGGGGTGGAGTAAATGTCAGCACTTTAAAATATTAGTGTTACTCCCAGAAGAGAAGATGGTGGGCATGAAATGGTTCTCGGAAGCATGAAGCTTGTGGTACTATGTATGTCATTATTCCCAACATTCAGTGTCACACTATGGTAAGAATATGAATTTCAAGGGTAGGTCAGGTGATAAAGCCAGATCGACCACTTCATCTCACTGTGCACTTTCATTATGATTCTGACCATTTTTTCCTTTAAAAAAGTGCAGATGTTTTGGGAGCCACATCTGTCACAGAGTTTTCCCAAATTTTAGAGACTTATTGATACAGGACAGTAACATGTTATATTGAATGCTGAAGGGCCTCAGTAGAGTAGATATGGAAAGTGTATTTCCTATGGTGGAAGTGTCTTAAGACCAGAGGGGACAGCCTCAGAATAGAGGGGTTTCCTTATAGAACAGAGATGAGGAGGAGTTTCTTTTGCCGGAGTGGTGAATCTGTGGAATTTGTTGCCACAGGCAACTGTGGAGGCCAAGTGATTGGGTATATTTAAGGCAGAGGTTGATAGATGCTTGATAAGTCAGGGATTGAAAGGATACAGAGCAAAGACAGGAGATTGGGGCTGAGAGGGAAAATGGATCAACCGTGATAAAATGGCAGAGCAGACTCGTGCACCAAATGGCCTAATTCTGCTTCTATATTTTACGGTCTTATTATGCCCATCTGTCCCAGCAAATCTGTGCCACCCAATTGCACCCATGTGACTAATTAACCTCCTGACCCCTACATCTTTAGAATGTGGGAGGAAACCAGCAGTGTACGGTCACAGAGACTGCATGCAAACTGTACAGACAGTGGTGGGAATTGAACTTAGGTCGTTGGTGCTGCAGTAGTGCTACGCTAGCTACTTTGCTACTCTACCATCCCTTTCTTGTGTCTGAAGGGAAAAAATGGACAAAATTACTTGGCAATGTTTTGGCATTGAAGGGTGGTGTCAGTGGTGGCTTTGTGGATTTTGTGGTGAGGGCCAATTGGATTGATCTAACAAAGCTGGGAATTAAAATGTGGAAGAACTTAAATTTAGTTAAGTCAATCTGCATTACAAAGCTCAAAGTAAATTTAATATCAAAGTACATATATGTCACCATACACATCCCTGAGATTTGTTTTCACAGTAAATACAAAGAAACACAATAGAATCAATAAAAATCTACACACACAACAAAGATGTACAACCAATGTGCAAAAGACTACAAGTTGTGCAAATACAAGAAAAAAAAGAGAAAAGTAAATAAAAAATATCAAAGGCATAAGTTGTAGGGTCCTTGAAAGTGGTAATATACACAAAATGCTGGAGGAGCTCAGCAAGTCAGGCAGCATCTATGGAAAAGAGTACAGTTGACGTTTTGGGCTGAGACCCTTCATCAGGACTCATAGGTAGTAGAATCAGTTCCACATTAGAGTGAGTGAGTCTGGTTCAAGTGTCTGTTTGCTGAGGGGTAATAACTGTTCCTGGACTTGGTAGTATGGGACCTAAGGCTCCTCTATCTCCTTCCTAACGGCAGCTATGAAAAGAATGCATGGCCTGGATCACTAGCAACAGTAGTCAGTAATGACTCACCTGTTTCGGTTGTGTACTTCAGGGAAGGAAGTTTACTATTGTCATCCTGACTGACAGTTGATAAGAGTTCAGGACCAGCGAGTACCTGTGAGGAAGAAAGATAAGGATGCAGAAGGCAAGGCTCAGAAAACTCTAGTCAAAAAGAAGATGGAAACATGTAAGGTTTAATGAGGAATATAAAACAAGCATGAAGGAATTTGAACAGAAATTAGGAGGGTTGAAACTGGCCATTAAGTGTCCATGGCAAGTAGGATTAAGAAAAATTCCAAGGCGTTTTATGAAGGAGGTCTAGTCAAGGACAAAGATGGGGATATGTGCATGGAGCCAGAGGAAATGGGTGAGGTCAAGGCTTTGTGCAGGATGCTGAGCCGGGCTCACAAGTGGCAAATAGAGTCCAATCCAGAAGAGTGTGAAGTGAAGGTCAAACTTGCAGACAGAATACAGGGTTAATGGCAGGATTCTTACAGTGTAGAGGAACAGCGGGATCTTGGGATCCACATACATAGGTCCCTTAAGGTTGCTGCATACATTGATAGACAGACATACTTTATTGATCCCAGGGAAATTGGGTTTCATTACAGTCGCACTAACCAAGAATAGTGTAGAAATATAGCAATATAAAACCATAAATAATGAAATAATAATAAGTTAATCATGCCAAGTGGAAAAAAGTCCAGGACCAGCCTTTTGACTCAGGGTGTCTGACACTCTGAGGGAGGAGTTGTAAAGTTTGATGGCCACAGGCAGGGATGACTTCCTATGACGCTCAGTGTTACATCTCGGTGGAATGAGTCTCTGGCTGAATGTACTCCTGTGCCTAACCAGTACTTTATGGAGTGGATGGGAGACATTGTCCAAGATGGCATGCAACTTGGACAGCATCCTCTTTTCAGACACCACCATCAGAGAGTTTAGTTCCACCCCCACAACATCACTGGCCTTACGAATGAGTTTGTTGATTCTGTTGGTGTCTGCTACCCTCAGCCTGCTGCCCCAGCACACAACAGCAAACATGATAGCACTGGCCACCACAAACTCGTAGAACATCCTCAGCATCGTCTGGCAGATGTTAAAGGACTTCATTCTCCTCAGGAAATAAGAGACGGCTCTGACCCTTCTTGTTGACAGCCTCAGTGTTCTTTGACCAGTCCAGTTTATTGTCAATTCGTATCCCCAGGTATTTGTAATCCTGCACCATGTCCACATTGACCCCTTGGATGGAAACGGGTCACCGGTGGTTAACAGGGTGGTTAAGAAGGCATAAAGTGTCTGGCTTTCAGTAATCTGGTTTGAGTACAAGAGTTGCAAGATAATGTTGCAGCTGTATAAATTTCTGGATAGACCAAATATGGAATATGATGTTCAGTTCTGGTCTCTTCATTAGAGAGCGCAGGGGAGATTTAACAAGATGCTATCTGGATTAGAGAATACGACTTACAGAATGAGCAAGCTAGCGCTTTGGAGTGAAGTAGAATGAGAAGAGAATTGATAAATGTGTATGCTAAGAGTCATAGTGTAGGTAGTTACAGTCTTTTTGCCCAAGGTGGAAATGGATAAAATAAGGGGGCATAATTTGAGAGTGATTCGAGGAAAGTAGAGGGTGTTGTCTTAAGTAGATACTTTACACAGGGAGTGGCAGCTGCATGGAATGTGCCAAGAGAGCAGGTGATCAAGGCAGATATATTAGGGACATTTAAGAGACTTAGATGGGCACGTGAATGAAAGAAGAAGGGCTATATTCTATGAGATGGGTAAGTTTAGAGGAGATGTGTGAAGCAAGGTTTTTTTTAACATAGTGAATGGTATGTGCTTTGAATGCACTACCAGAGAAACAGATACAGTAACGATGTTCAAGAAGTATTTAGGCAGACTACAGACAGGGAGAAGGGAAATAGTATGTGCAGTCAGATGGGATTAGTTTAATCTGCATCATGGTCGTCACAGGCATGGTGTGCTAAAGGGTCTATGCTTGTTCTACATTCTTTGATTTTTAGGTTCTGTTTCTGTGTAAATTAGTTCCATCCTAATAAATACTACCTAAAAACCGATTAAAATTGTTGGAGAAAAGTCACGGATTCAGAAAAAGCAACAATCCGTGGCATTGAATGGAATGTATTCCAAATTGCTTTTCACAGGACTTCCTATAAAAAAAAATGTTAAAAATTCTTTATAGTTTTCTTTATCCATGCTTCAATTGTCAAAATATTTTGTTAGAGAAAACGTTCAACTCGACAGATGAAGGTGGTTGGTGAAACAGTTGCTCACTGGATTTTTTTTGTACGTTTTTGCACCATTCTCTGTAAACTCTAGTGACTGTTGTGAGTGAAAATCCCAGGAGATCAGCAGTTTCTGAGATACTCAAACCAGCCATTCTGGCACCAATAATTAGCCACGTCAAAGTCACTTGGATCCCAATTTTTCCCCATTGTGATGTTTGGTCTGAACAACAACTGAACCACTTGCCCATGTTTGTGTTCTTTTTTGCATTGAGTTGCTGCCATATGATTGTTTGATTAGATATTTGCATTAACAAGCAAGTGTTAAAGTAGCCACTGAATGTAACTATTGAGTCTCTAATTTTTAGGTTGAAAGACTCAAAGCAAAACTGCTGGCATACACATTTACCAAGGATTATAGATCTAATGCTGTCTCTGTTACAGAATTAGTCTTCAAACGATCAACATCACTGGAGATGTGAATACGTAGTTATTGACATTGTGCTTAGATGTACATTTGAATAACTAGTAGGCACTTAAATTTTTATATTTCACAAATAAGATTTATTTGTAAAAATATTGACAAGATATTTAAAAAATCAGAACATAAAATCAACACAGACAAGATGCCAGGCAGCATCTATGGAAAAAAGTATGGTCGACGTTTTGAACTGAGACCCTTCGGCAAGACTGGAGATAAAAAATGTGAGTCGATTTAAAAGGTGGGAGAGGGGAGAGAGAAACACAAGATGATAGGTGAAACCGGGAGGGGGAGGGATGAAGTAAAGAGCTGGGAAGTTGATTGGTGAAAGAGATACAGGGCTGGAGAAGGGAGAGTCTGATAGGAGAGGACAGAAGGCCAGTGACAAAAAAAGGGGTGGGAGCACCAGAGGAAGGCAGTGGGCAGGCAAGGAGATAAGGTAAGACAGGGAAAAGGGGATGCGGAATGGTGAAGGAGAGGTAAGGGGATCACTACTGGAAGTTTGAGAAATTGATGTTCATGTCATCAGATTGGAGGCTACCCAGATGGAATATAAGGTGTTGTTCCTCTAACCTGAGTGTGGCCTCATTATGACAGTAGAGCAGGCCATTGATTGACCTATCGGAATGAGAACGGGAAGTGGAGTTAAAATGGGTGGCCACTGGGAGATCCTGCTTCTTCTGGCAGACAGAGCATCGGTGCTTAGTAAAGCAGTCTCCCAATCTACATCGGGTCTCTCCAACTTACAGATGGGCACGGTCCTGCTGAAGGGGCTCGGTCCGAAATATTGATTGTACTGTTTTCTATTGATGCATTCTGGTCTGCTGAGTTCCTGCAGCATTTTGTGTATTTTGCTTGCATTTCCAACATCTGCAGATTTTCTCTTGTTTGTGATCAGAACATAGAATATTACAGCATAATACAGGTCCTTTGGCCCTTGATGTTGTTCCGATCTCATAATCTTCTCTAAGATCAAACTTACCCTTCCCTCTTACATAGCTCTCCATGTTTTTTGGATCCATGTGCACAACTGTTTTTACATTCACAGTCTCAATCAGCCTCTACTTTCATGATTCTGTACATGTATGGTGTTGGCGTGTTCTGTGTTACCATTGGCATTTGTGGGATAATGAGACAATACAAAGTTCCTGTGTTTAAGTGGTTTGTACACAGTGTTTAGCTCCTCAGTATCCAGAGCAAAAAGACCTTAGACATCCTTCCTTCTCTATAACACACACAAAATGCTGGAAGAACTCAACAAGTCAGGCAGCATCTATGTTGGCGCGTGGCCAAGTGGTTAAGGCTTTGGGCTATTGATCTGAAGGTCGTTAGTTCTAGCCTCAGCTGAGGCAGCGTGTGTGTCTTTGAGCAAGGCACTTAACCACACACTGCTCCTGCACGTTTATAGCCCAGTGGCAGCGGTTGGTGCAGTATGAACAAGACAAGACAAATGAATAAACAGTATCAAGCTGAAACCCTTCATCAAGACCCTTCCCTACAAAGCCTTGGTTGCACCGAGTTTCAGTGCATCACTCCTGCAACCTGGGCTGTGCAAGGCAACAGTATTCCCTTAAGAACATCTTTGGTCCTAGACTCTCCCATCCACTCTATCTGGGGCTTAGTTCCTAAAGATGTCAATGTAGTATTCAAGGAGAACTTTTTCCTCATTGTTAGTCTTTTATTTAGATTGAATTTAAGAGGACAAGGCGGAGGAGGTCTGAACAGTCATTTGAACAGCTTTAATTGATTCTGAAAATGTTGACATTTACAGTTACTGTTGTATTGATGTCAGGTAACATTCAAGAGACCTCTGAAATCCAGAAATACTGAAATGCATTTAGTTTACCTGGGCTTTTACCACATAAATTTGCTGCACAAGAGGATTGCAAACAAAATATTTATCCAGTTTATTCTCACTTCATCTGGCCAAAGTTATATTTAACATTATTATTTTACTAATTTGGCTGTTCAAATTTACACTATAACTGCTGTCCCCTTTTCAGAAAACAGAGCATTACAGCACAGTGCAGGCCTTTTGGTCCACAATGTTGTGGCAACCTTTTAACCTACTCTTAAGATCAATCTAACCTTTCCCTCCTATATAGCCTTCCAATTTTCTATCATCCATGTACCTGAAACATGCCCAATGTATCTGCCTCTACCACCATTCCATACACCCACCACTCTCTGTGAAAAAAACTTACTCTGATGTCCTCCTTATAATTTCCTCCAAGCTAGATAAAATTATGCCCATTTCCTCCCTGAGAAAAAGGCCTCTTTCTATCCATGATCTAAGTGCCATGTTGGAGTGCTATCATTGATCTGGGTCTAAACCTAAAAGCACTTGTTTAGATCTATGTGAATCATGCCTGGCCAGCCTTCTGTTAATTATTGAGGTTATCTTGGATAATGTTAAACATAAGAGATTCTGCAGATGCTGGAAATCCAGAGCAACATACACAAAATGCTGGAGGAATTCAGCAGGTAAGGCAGCATCTATGGAGAAGAATGAAGAGTGTTTCAGGACACGACCCTCCTGAAGAAGGGTCTCAGCCCAAAACATCGTTTGTTTATTCCTCTCCATAGATGCGGCCTGACCTGCTGAGTTCCTCCAGCATTTTGTGTAACAATGTGCCTTCTGCCTTGGAAGTTTTATTTATGCAGTTCAGGAGTAAGAGAGAAAATAAGCAAGTATAACCATGATTTAGGGAAATGAATAATTTCACTGTTGAAATAGTTCATATATAAGACATCTGTTGGGAAATTCAGGTTGTCTCTTTGAGATTAATGAAGCAATTGTATGCAACGTAAGGTGATTTCTGAAGCTTAAATCTTAAATCTCTGCTTCAAGTATTAGCCTTGCAGCTTTGTTTCTTTGACTTTATCATCATCATCTTCAAACAGCGATGCCTCAAAAAGATACCATCTATCATTAAGGACCCCCATCACCTAGAACGTCCAGGTACAGAAGCCTGGAGACATGCAATCAACATTTTAGGAACAGTTTCTGCCCCTCCGCCATCAGATTTCTGAATGGACGATAAACCATTCAATGAACACTATCTCATTGTTGTTTTGGACTTCTAGCAGTACTTATTTAATTTAATCTTATATATACACATATACACGTACATAAACTTGTATTCACTCTTGTTGCCTTTTAAACAATTTCATGACCAATGTCAGTGGTGTTAAACCTGACTCTGATTTTGGTATTGTAAACATCAGCAGTTTTAACATGCTGAAGAGAGTCTGAAAGCCATTCTCAGGTCAGTAAATATTCTGAGAAAATATTTAGATTGCATGAATTTCAGACAATCTGTCTTGCTTTTCTATCATGAATTCATGTAACATCAGCGAAACAAATGTTCAAACAAAGTTGCCTGAGGCACTGAAATTTCACTTTTGATTCACTGTGAGTTGACATAAGTCTCGAAGATCATTTAATGCTATATTTATTTCGCTATGGTACATGTACATAGGTTTGTATGGTATTATTCATAGAATTTCCCCTCCATTCTTTCACTGGTTCAAAGTTCAAAAGCACAGTGGGCATAGTGGTTAGCAGAGTGCTTTACAATACCGGCAATCAGGGTTCAATTCCCGCCATGCCTGTAAGGAGGTTGTATGTTCTCCCCATGATTGTGAGTGTTTCCTTCAGGTGCTTCAGTATCCTCCCACAGTCCAAAGACTTACCAGTTGGTAGGTTAAATGGTCATTGTAAATTGTCCCATGATTAGACTAGCATTAAATTGGTGGATTGCTTGGTGCACAGCTCTAAGGAACAGAAGGCCTACTGTGCACTGAATCTCGATAAATTTATTTTCAAAGTATGTATACATTATACAATCTTGAGATTTGTCTCCTAATAGGCAGCCACAAAACAAAGAAATCCCAAAAAACTCATTTTAAAAAAGACCCTCAAACGCCCAATGTGCAGAGAAAAGAAATGCAAGCAAATAGCGTTCTGGACTGAAGTCCACGGGAGAGTCCAACAGTTCAGCACAGAGCCAAGTAAACCACATGGAGCAGTGATCTGAATGAGTTCGTCCCTTGCCTCAGGCCCCGACACCCTGACCTTTACAATCTGGCCTGACACCTAAATCGACGACTGAACATCACCTTGATACGCTCTGGGGCCTGGACCTCACTGCCTTGATTCGACCTGTAGCAGACCTTTCCTATTTTGCACAGTGCTTACATCTATCCAAACATTGAGCTTAGTCAAATTGGTATGTTCTGACGCCTCAACTGCACCACCTTGATTCAGCCTTCAACATGGCGCTTAAATGGCTCGAACCTTGGGTACACCTCACCTTGCCTCTGTTCTGCCTTCAAGCCCAAAGGTAAGTTACAGACTATTATATGCGATGATCGTTTACCAGAAGAAGTGTGATTAACAAAGTATTTAGTTGTTTTCCTTGTTTCATTAGCCACCAGCTAGAAGTTCATCTGCACCATCTCAGATATGGGATGTTGTTGTCAGGACCAGCATTTATGAGAAAGAGGAGTAGGAATAGGATGAGATCAGAATGAACTCTGATGAGACTTCACTTGGAAAACACATCCTCTGTCTTTAACAACATGTACTTGGTATAAAGAGTGTAAAGACTCCTGAGATGGGGGATTTCTCCAGTATGCAACAAAAGCACACTGAGCCAGTAATTTCCAGAGTTTGGAAGAATGATAGGTGATTTCACTGAACTATACAGAAGGACCTCCAGCACTCAGAGCATGCCCTTTTCTCACTGTTACCATCAGGAAGCCTTGAAGGCACATGCTCAGCAATTCAGGAACAGCTCTTCCCCTCTGCCATCCGATTCCTAAATGGACATTGAAGCTTCGGACACTACCTCACTTTTTTTAATATACAATATTTCTGTTTTTGCACATTAAAAAAAAATCTATTTAATATGCATACTTGATTTACTTGTTTATTTGTTTTAGTTTATTTATTATTGTTTTTCTCTCTTGCTAGATTACGTATTGCATTGAACTGCTGCTGCTAAGTTAACAAATTTCACATCACATGCCGGTGATAATAAACCTGATTCTGTACTAGAGTAGTTAGCGTAACACTTTAGCGCTAGGTATAGGATCGGGTTTCAATTCTTGCTGCTGTCTATAATGTGTTTGTACATTCTCCTTGTGACTGAGTGGATTTCATCCGGATGCTCCGGTTTCGTCCCACATTCCAAAGACATACAAGTTAGGGGTAGCAGGGTGCGTTATGCGATGTTGGCGCCAGAAGTATGGTGACACTTGCGGACTGCTTCCCGTACATTTTGGACTGTATTGGTTGCTGATACAAAACAATACATTTTACTTGATGTTCCAGTGTTACATGTGACAAACAAAGCTAATCATTAAACTTTATTTTTACCAGGCTTGACAAGGTACAGCAATCAATAATTAATCAGCCAGAGGAACTTGGCAGGTCAAGCACAGTCTGTGAGGGGAAAGGAATTGTTGACCCAGCATCAGGACTGAGATTGGAGAGGGGTGATGGCCTGAAGAGAGATGATTGGTGGACAGAAGGGATGGGAGAAGGATGGCAGGTGGATTGAGCCAAGGGGGTCGGGTTGAAATTGGGAGACAGATTCAGGTGGCACACATTATCACTCACCCCTCCAACCCTCACCCACACACCTTGTTCCACCAATCACCTGTGCCCTTGTGTCACCACTCCACCTTTCTGCTTTATACAGACCATTTCCCCTCTCCGCTCTTGGACCTGATGCAGGGTTTCAACGTGAACTGTGAATGATTCCTCCCGCACACCGAGGCTGACTACCCCAACCCCCACAGAGAGCACAGCCTCAGAATAGGACATCCATTTAGAACAGAGATGAGGAGGAATTTCTTTAGCCAGAGGGTGGTGAAACAGCTGTGGAGGCCAAGATATTGGGTATGTTTAAAACAGAGATTGATAGGTTCATGATTACTAAGGGTGTCAAAGGATATGAGGAGGAGGCAAGAGAATGAGTTTGAGGGGGATAATAATCATGATGGGATGGCGGAGCAGATATCAGTGGGCCAAATGGCCTAATTCTGCTCCTATGTCTTATGGTCAAACTGCAGAGAAGGATGCTTCTGTTTCTTCTTAGATGTTTGATTCAGTTGTTGTCAATTGTGTCACCTGAGTGAAATCAATAGAAATTAGCTCGTAATTTCTTAACAGAGGCAATGCTTAATGACACTCATTCCAGGGCAGTAATACCAAATGTACCATTGGATAACTATTATCAGTAGTCCAAGAAATTCATTTCTCTGGTACTTGGTGCAAATGGATTGCCATTTTTTAGGTGTATGCCTTCATCTGTGCATGACTTCAACAGAGGTGGTTTCTGAAAGCTGAGGCCGTGTTTCAGTGGAAGCAATGACATTTTCAACTGTATTTTACTGAAGGAAATGCAACTTCATTTGCACTCCCTCCACCATCCCACCTCATCAGGGATAATCCAGGAAATTAAAGTTAGTGATCCTTGCATTAGTGGCAGAGAACTTATTAGAAGAGATTATTATGGATAGGGATTACAGACATCTGGAAAAGTATGGATTTATTATGTCCAGTCAGTATGGCTTTTTGTGGGGAGGTTCGGTATTTTAAATTTGATTGATTGTTTTGAGGAGGTGAGGAAAGTGATTTATGTAGAGAGGGCAGTTGATGTGATATACATGGGCTCCAGTAAAGCTTTCGAGAATGTCACGCATGGTAGGATTATTGATAAGAAAAATGCACATGGAGGATTGGATTCAAAATTAGCTTGGCTATTAAAGACAGAAGATTATGGTAGATGGGTGATGTTCTGACTGGAAGTCTGACAAATGATGTTCTACAAAGGATCCATGCTGGGATCTTTGTTGTTGTATACAAATGATCTGGCTGAAGGTGTGGGTGGACTGATGAGTAAGTTTCAAGGTGCTATAAAGTTTGGTGGAATTGTGGCTAGTGAGGAAGGCTGTAGAAAGATATAGCAGGATGTAGACCTATTAGAAACATAGAGGTAGAAGCAGCAGATGGTGTTTAATGCTGGTGTGAATTATATTTGGGATGACAAATGTAAACAACAGGATTCTTTGGAGGAATCTTGGGAAAAGGATGAGAGGAGAGAGGAAAAATGTGCTGAAACTACCAGATAGAGTATATTGCTGGAAATCTGATATAAAATTGACTCCCAGAAATGTCTAACAAGTCAGGTAGCATCTTTGCAGAGATGAAAAAAAGCTTATGTTACAGTTTGACCAGAAGGGTTGGAATTGTCCCTTTGTTGAAAGTGTCTGGTTGGAAGATCTAATGCTCCCTCTCAAATGTATATTGGTCTTCGTTGGAACAGTGCTGAAGAAAAAGAATTCAGAGCAGGAGAGGGATGAATTAAAGCAATAGGTATCTGTCGCTCAGTGTCACCTTTGCATTCTGAACAGAGGTATTCCACAAAGGGATCACCATTTTGTGTTTGTTTTCTCCAGTAGAGGAGGCCACATATGTTGCATGCTGGATGCAATACCCAGAAATGGAAGAAGGGCAAATGATTTACACCCATATTGATCATGCTCTCCTTATATCTGACACTGTTCCAGTCAGTCCAACATTAGCTTAAGGAGCAGCATCTAATCTTCCAAGTAGGCATATTACAGTTCCCAGACCTCTCCGTTGAATTCAGTAATTTCAGGTAATCAGCTTTCCCAACTTGTGTTGAATCTGATGAAAATTCATCAGAATGCAGTGATAAACACACAGAAATTGTTCAGGAACTCAGCAAGTCAGGCAGCATCTATGGAGGGGCAAGCAGTGATGATTCTGCTTTCATTTCCAAAGATGCTGCCTGACCTGCTGAATGTTTCTGTATTTTTGTTTTTATATGTGACAAATGCTTTGGACACACTTAAGCTTATCTATATTGTTGTGTGCATGGTGCACAAACATTCAAAGCTTGCGTGATGAAGAATTAGATGAAACAAATCCTTTTCCATTCTGGGTGGCATGGTAGCATAATGCTTTACAGTGTCAATGACCCAGGTTCAATTCCTATTGCTGTCTGCAAGGAGTTTGTACAGTGCTTATTTAAAGTATTCACCACCCTTGGACATTTTCATATTTTATTGTTTTACCGTAAATTACAGTGGATTTAATTTGGTTTTTTGACATATCAATAGAAAAGACTTCTGTGTCAAAGTGAAAACAGATCTCTACAAGTGATCTAATTTAATTACAAATACAAAACACAAAATAACTGATTGCATAAGTATTCACCCCCCCCCCAATATGAAAAACCAAATCATCACTATTGCAGCCAATTGCTTCCACATAATTGGTTGAATGGAGATCTGTTTTGGAGACCTGTGTGCAGTCAAGGTGTTTCAATTGATTACAGACAGACATACTTTATTGATTCCAAGGGAAATTGGGTTTTGTTACAGCCACACCAACCAAGAGTAGTGAAGAAATATAGCAATATAAAACCATAAATAATTAAATAATAATAAGTTAATCATGCCAAGTGGAAAAATAAGTTCAGGACCAGCCTTTTGGCTCAGGGTGTCTGACACTCTGAGGGAGGAGCTGTAAAGTTTGATGGCCACAGGTAGGAATGACTTCCTCTGACGCTCAGTGTTACATCTCGGTGGGATGAGTCTCTGGCTGAATGTACTCCTGTGCCTAACCAGTACATTATGGATTATAGTACAAATACACCTGTATCTGGAAGGTCCAACTGCTGGTGAGTCGGTATCCTGGCAAAAACTACACCATGGAGACAAAAGAACACTCCAGGCAACTGCACAAAAAGAGTTTTGAAAAGCACATCAGGAGATGGATACAAGAAAATTTCCAAGTCACTGAATATCCCATGGAGTATAGTTAAGTCAATCATCAAGATATGGAAAGAACATGACGCCTGTGTAAATAGGCCGAGAGACTGTCCTCAAAAAAACGTGCAAAAAGGGGACTAGTGATGGAGGAGCTACGAGCTTCAGTGGCTGAGATGGGAGAGACTGCGTTAACAACAGCTGTTGCCCGGGTACTTCATCAGCTGCGGCTTTATGGGAGAGTGGCAAAGAGAAGGCCACTATTGAAAAATTCACTTGAAATCTCAGCTAGAGTTTGTCAGAAGGCATGTGGGAGACTCTGAAGAAGGTTCTATGCTCTGAAACCAAAACTGAGCTTTTAGGCCATGTTTGGCATAAGCCAAGCACTGCACATCATCAGAAACACACCATCCCTACCATGAAGCATGGTGGTTGCTGCATCACTGCAGCAGGCCCTGGAAGGTTTGTGAAGGTAGAGGGTAAAATGAATGCAGCAAGATAGAGGGAAACCCTGGAGGAAAACCCAATGCAGTCTGCAAGAGAACTGTGACTTGGGAGAAGGTTTGTTTTCCAGCAAGACAGTGACCCCAAGCATAAAGCCAAAGCTACTTAGGAATGGCTTAAAAACAACAAAGTGAATGTCCTGGAATGGCAAAGCCAGAGTCCAGATCTCAATAAAATTGAGAATTTGTGGCTGGACTTGAAAAGGGCTGTTCATTCACAAACCCCATGCAATCTGAACAGTTTTGTAAAGAAGAATGGTGAAAAATTGCATTGTCCAGATGTGCAAAGCTAATAGTGCCCTATCCACACAGACTCAAGGCTGTAATTGCTGTCAAAAGTGCATCTACTAACTACACACTTGAAGGGGGTAAATACTTATGCAATCAATTATTTTGTGTTTTTTATTTGTAATTAATTTAGATCACTTGTAGAAGTCTGTTTTGACTGACATGAAAGAGTCTTTTTCTATTGATCACTGTCAAAGAGCCAAATTAAATCCACTGTGATTCAACGTTGAAAAACAATAAATCATGAAAACCACCAAGTGGGTGAATATTTTTTATAGGCACTATATGTTCCTCCGGGTTCTCCAATTATCTCCCACAGTTGTAAGATGTAATGGTTAATAGGTTAATTGATCACATGGATGTAATTGTGCAGTGTGGTCTCGTTGGATCTGAAGACCATAAGATAAAGGAGCTGAAGTCAGCCATTCGGCCCATCGAGTCAAGACGATTACCATGCTGTATCTCTAATTAAAAACAAATAAAAATAAGAATTTACAGTTTTTGGAAAAATAATAGATGGGTGTTATAAAGGGAAAGTATTAGTACTAACAGTTTTGCTGGGATTTTTAAATTTTTCACAATACAGATCACTAAAGCAAAATTGAATCATTTGGCTCTGTTGATGCAAGAAACTGCAATCTAGATTTTATTCTGACCTGTATCTTTTATGGGCACTTTAACTGGAGGTGGAATGAAAACATCTGGCACTTGTGAGTTCTAGATGTGTATATTCTTAGCTTCTGAGGAGATATATAGCCTGCTTTATTGCAAGTCTACACTCAGAAGTGCATTTCTGTGTCTTGGGTGTTAGCTGGCGTGCTCTATCATGTCATGAAAAGCTAGCTGGTGCAGTCAAGCATACATATTGAATGCCTGAAGAACTATCTGCTGTCTTAGACGTCATCTTCAACAGAGACAGATTTATGAGAGTCCTGGGGCAAGTGTTATCGTATTCTATACTGCAACTGGATGACTGATAGAAGGTGCATTTGTTGATGTGACCAGCATAGGTAATAGAGCTTATCAGGTAGATTGAGTTGATGAAGGTATTGCAGTTTTATAGGTTATGATTATCCAGTGGTAATTTCAGAAAATCAAGACAAGTAGGATTTGGAATGAATATTTGAAGCATCACAAAATTAGTGTTTCAGGTCAGTTGCTGTTCAGCACAACTGCTGAATGTTTATTGACCTGTAATTTTATCATCCTCTCCCATCTCTCCTCTCCTGTCTCCCTCCCCCTCCGCCTGTTCCCGTCTCCATTTTCCTCTCTCTCTCTCTCTCTCTCTCTCTCTCTCTCTCTCTCTCTCTCTCTCTCCCTCTCTCCCTCCCTCCCTCCCTCCCTCTCTCCCTCCCTCCCTCTCTCCTTCCCTCCCTCTCTCTCTCTCCCTCTCTCTCCCTCTCTCCCCCTCTCTCTCTCTCTCCCCCTCCCTCCCCCTCCCCTCCCTCCCTCCCTCCCTCCCACTCCCCCAGCCTCTACCTCTGTCTCCTCTCTATACTTCTTGCTCTACCTAACTTTTCTCTCTCCCTATCCCTCTACCTTCCTCCCTCTACCTACCACCCTCTGCCTTCTACTCCCCCACCCTCTACCCCCCTCCACCCTCTCTAAACTCCAACTCTGTCCCTGTACCCCTCTCCCTCTATCCCTCTTCACCTCTGCACCTCTATCCCTCTGCCCTTCCTCCTTCCCCTCCCCCTCGTGTCTACCCCTCTACCACTTTTCTCCTCTTTCCCTCACCCCTCTCTCTCCCTCTCACAGATGCTATAAGTCTGCTGAGAACATCTATCATTTTCTGCTTCAGCTTTAGACCCAGCATCTTTTGTATCAAAAGATGCAGCTGTCTGTAACTCATGATGCATGCTAGTGAGGTTGTACTGGTGGCTCTGTTTCCAATTGAAAGCTGTCGATTTTTTTTTACAGTGAACAAATTGAGCTTATGATTCTAACTTTCCAACATAGTTTGTTTGTGAATCCAATGTTTTTAATAGACAAATGTAACCAGCCAGATCCTCAGTCTTCCTACCCTTTGTCATTGACTTTAATCCACAAGAAACGTACACATCCCACTAGCTTTGTTGATTGACCCTTGCATAGTGACAGGTTGATGAAATAGCAAAAGCTTCAAGTTCAATTACAGTAAACAAGTCAGTACTTGGATTGCAACCTTTTGATGAAATATGTAGTCAATTTCTCATCAGGATTCTAACCTGATACTAACTGCGTACTTCATCACTGTGGTATCATTGCTCAAGTGAGATGGACGGTCCACTTCAATTGAATCAAAATAACCATTTCAAAACGCGTCTTATTTATAGATTTGGTGATTGTCGACAGAGATGAAGCATATGGTGACTGAAGAAATTGCTTCTAATTTAAGTTCATTACACAGCTGTTTAGACAAGCTAAATAATAGATGATAAAGACATGGAGTTTCATTACAAGCAGGTTAATATTTCACTCTGGCGTGATTGATGAACTCGTGCATGCAATTTTGCATCCTTTGTAGAATATCTGTAATAGCGATTGTCAACTACTCCACAGAAAAACACTGAGCCATACTGGCTAATACAGCCCAAAATATTTTGCTGTCTGAAAACCCTCTCTCTTATTTTTTTTTATTATTTTGGTTTTTTTTTTGTATTTACCACAATTTTTTGTCTTTTGCACATTTTTTTTTTTGCCCACCTATGAATCTTGAACTTTGAGATGTAGCTGCCCATTGGATTTAAAGGTGATAGTGTATCATCACAAGATTAGTAGTAGTATTCTCATTCCTCCATCTGACTATTTGCATTTAACTCTTATTTTAAGGGGGACACACAGAGATAGACATCAAGTGCTGCTGGCAGATTATCAAGATGCTCTTTGATCTACCCAAAACTTGGTCTGCCAGCACATGGAGATGCCCATGTAGAGGAATGCTGCCAACTGGCACATTCCAGACTACAGGAATCCATGCTGATGGACACACTGCAGCTGGTGCAAGGGCTTGGTGAGGAAGGAGCATGGAGTATGGTTCTTCAGCTGCTGAACAGGGAGAGGCCAGGTTGATTGAGGAAACACTTCAATTGTTGTCACAGTGTACTACCCCGGGGGTCACGAGTGGCAACAGCACTATTGGTTTTAAACAATGTAATTGAACACTTCGTAATGTAGTGTCAATGAGTATAAGAATGAAAGTACATTGCATGGTTTATTCTTATAATTGCTTTTATTATGAATAAATTATACTTTGTTAAAAATGTTGAAAACAATCCGAGAAATAAACCAAACTTGACAGTTCAGGAACTGCTCTTTGAGTGATCCTTTAACAATTCCACGGTTCCACAGTTTATCAAGATCGTGGCTACTAGTGTTCTTCAGCAGGGC
Source organism: Hypanus sabinus (assembly GCF_030144855.1). Classification (NCBI taxonomy): domain Eukaryota; kingdom Metazoa; phylum Chordata; class Chondrichthyes; order Myliobatiformes; family Dasyatidae; genus Hypanus; species Hypanus sabinus. The sequence goes on along the minus strand of NC_082708.1, from coordinate 178,602,852 downwards.
TAGCACGAGAGGGCATAGTTTTAAGATGATTGGAAGTAGGTGCAGATGAGATATCAGGGATAAGTTGGGCTGCTCGCGGCGGTAGAGGCGGAAACAATAGGGTCTTTTAAGAGATTCCTGAATAGGTACATGGACCTTAAAAAAATAGAGGGCTATGGTTAAGCCTAGGTAGTTATAAGGTAAGGACATGTTTGGCACGGCTTTGTGGGCTGAAGGGCCTGTATTGTGTTGTGGGTTTTCTGTGTTTCTAGCATGGTTTTCCTGCACTATTCCCATTTCCTTTGATTACCTTAGTATCCAAAAACTGATTATGACTCAATGGCTGAGTCACCAGATAAATCTAAGGAAGAGAATTTTGGAGAATTTTTTGAATATTTGGGTGAAGATATTTCTTCTTTGTCTCAATCCTAAAGATCTGTCCCTTGTTCTAGGAACATTTCTCCTTATTCTAGACTCCTCTTCCAATGGAATCATCCACCCTGCATCTTGCCTGTTGAGTCTGTAAAATCATAAAACATAGGAGCAGATTTAGGCCGTTCAGCCCATCGAGTCCGCTCCACCATTTCATCATGGCCAATCCCAGATCCCATTCAACCCCATACACCTGCCCTCTCACCATATCCAATCAGGAATCTATCAACTTGTACTTTAAATATACCCACAGACTACCCACTCTCACATATACCCACTCTCTGACGGTGGTGTCTGAAAAGAGGATGCTGTCCAAGTTGCATGCCATCTTGGACAATATCTCCCATCCACTCCATAATGTACTGGTTAGGCACAGGAGTACGTTCAGCCAGTGACTCATTCCACCGAGATGCAACACTGAGCGTCATAGGAAGTCATTCTTGCCTGTGGCCATCAAACTTTACAACTCTTCCCTCGGAGTGTCAGACACCCTGAACCAATAGGCTGGTCCTGGACTTATTTCCACTTGGCATGATTAACTTATTATTATTTAATTATATATGGTTTTATATTGCTGTATTTCTACACTATTTGTGGTTGGTGCGACTGTAACAAAACCCAATTTCCCTTGGGATCAATAAAGTATGTCTGTGTGTCTGTCTAGGCCTCCACCACAGTCTGTGGCAGAGCATTCCACAGATTTACCAGTCTTTGACAAATTTTTTTTACTTCTGTTCTAAAAAGTTGCCCCTCAATTTTGAGGCTGTGCCCTCTGGTGCCCCTACCATAGGAAGCATCCTATCCACATCCACCTTTCAACATTTGCAAGGTTTCAATGAGATCCCCACACATTCTTCTAAATTCCAGTGAGTGCAGGCTCAAAGCTGCTAGACACTCCTCATATGTTAACCCCTTCATTCCCAGAATCATCCTCTAGACTCTCTCCAATACAGTAACAATACATCTTTTCTGAGATAAGGGGCCTAAAACTGTTGATAATACTCCAAGTGTGGCTGACTAGTTTCTTATAAAGTTTCAGCATTTTTTCTTTGTTTTTATATTTTATTCCCCTTGAAATAAATGCCAATTTGCATTTGCCTTTTTTACCACAGACTTAATCTATAAATTAACGTTTTTGGAGTCTTGCACAAGGGCTCCTGAGTCCCTCTACACCTCTTATGTATGTATTTTCTCCAAATTTAGATGATAGTCTGCACTATTGTTCCTTTCACCAAAATTCATTATCAACACCTCATATACCGTCTGGGTAGTCTCCAGCCCTTTGGTATGAACATCAAATTCTCCAACTTCCAGTAATTCCCTCCCTCTCCCTTCCCCTATCACACTTTCACTCTGCCTCCTCTTCTAGCTGCCTATAACCTCTCTCATGATTCTGCCTTCTTCTACTACCCATAGTGCTTTTCCCTTACATTTCTTCTTCACCTCTCCTGCCTATCCCCTCCCTGCTTCCCCTCCCCCACCCCTTGATCTTTCCTTTGATTGATTTTTCACCTGTACCTTCCCCCTTCCCCCATCTTCTTTATAGGCCCCCTTCCCCCTCCTTCTTCAGTCCTGACGAAGGGTCTCGGCCTGAGACATTGACTGCTCCTTTCAACGGATGCTGCCCAACCTGCTGAGTTCATCCAGCTTGTTTGTACGTGTTGCATTATCCTACATTTTGCAACACTGTATTCCATCTGCCACTTTTTTGCCCATTCTTCCAATTTGTCTATGTCCTGCTGCAATCACATTGCTTCCTCAGCACTACCTACCCCTCCACCTATCTTCATATCATCTGCATATTTTATCACAAAGCCGTCAATTCCACTATCTAAATTATTGACAAACAATATGAAAAGTAGTGATCCCACTACTGACCCCTGCGGTACACAACTAGTCACTGGCAGCCAATCAGAAAAGGTCACTTTTATTCCCTCTCACTGTCTCCTACCTGTCAGCCATTCCTCTGTTCATGCCAATATATCTCCAGTAACACCATTTTGTTTTTATTTTGTTCGGCACCCTATCAATCTCCCAAAAATCTAAGTAAGTTACATCTACTGCCTCTCCCTTGTCCACCCTGCTTCTTGCTTCCTCAAAGAATTCTGACAGATTTGTCAGACAAGATTTCCCTTTACAGAAACCTCGACCTTAATAATGGACTCCAACACTTTCTCAACCACTGAGGTGGGGCTAAATGGCCTGTAATTTCCTCTCTTTTTTTTGTCTTCCTCCCTTGCATTTGCAGTTTTCCAGTCCTCTGGGACTATGTTAGAATCAAGTGATTCTTGAAAGATCCTGACCAATGCATCAGTTATCTCTTCAGCAACCTCTTTTTGGAGTCTGGGATGTAGTCCATCTGGTCCAGGTGACTTATCCACCTTTAGACCTTTTAGTTTGCCTAGTACTTTTTCCTTTGTAATAGCAATGACACTCACTTCTTTTCCCTGACACTCACAGACCTCTAGCATACATCTAGTGTCTTCCACAGTAAGTTCTGAAGCAAAGTACTTATTAAGTTCATCTGCCATGTCTTTGTTTTCCATTACTCCCTTACCAGCATCATTTTCCAGGGTCCAATATTAACTCTCACCTCCCTTTTATTCTTTAAAAAGCTTTTAGTATCCTGCTTATATTATCGGCTAGTTTGCCCTCATATTTCGTCTTTTCCCTTATAACTTTTTAAATTGCCTTTAGTTGGATTTTAAAAACTTCCCAATTACTTTTGCTACCTTATATGCCCTTTCCTTGACTTTCATTCAATCCTTAACTTCCCTTGTCAGGCACAGTTGCCTATCCCTGCTATCTGAGAACAACTTATTCTGTGGGACATATCTATCCTGCACCTAGTGTACTATTTCCAGAAAGTTCAGCCACCTCTGTCCTGTCATCATCCCTGCCGATATCCCCCTCCAATTTATCTGAGCAAGCTCCTCTCTCATGCCTCTATAATTCCTTTTATTCAGTTGTGATATTGATACATGTGACTTTTGCTTTTCCCTCTCAAATTGTTGTGTGAATTAAATCATATTATGATCACTTGTCTCCTAAGGGTTCCTTTATGTTAATCTGACTAATAAAATCTGGACTATTACACAACACTCAATCTAAGATGGCTTTTCCCCCAAGTAGGCTTAAGCAGAAGCTGCTCTAAAAAAGCCATCTTGTAGGCATTTAAGAACTTCCCTCCCTTGCGATCTGACACCAACCTGATTTTCCCAATCCCCTTGCATATTGAAATTCTCTATTACAATTGTCACATTACCTTTATTACATACCACCACATATGCCTATCTGCCTGTCCTTTTGATACAAAGTATATCCTTTGATATTTAGTTCCCAACTATGACCTTCTTTCAGCCACAGCTCAGTAACGCCCACAATATCTTACCAACCAATCTCTAATTGCACCACGGGTTCATCCACCTGATTCCGTATACTACATCTTCTCAAAGACTACAGTGGGTTCCACTCCGTATAAAATTGCCACTAAGTATATGTGGACTTTGATAATAAATTTACTTTGAATACTGTTCTGGGATCCAAACCGTCTTACCAGATGATTCATTTGTGCTTCTGGCAATCCAGTGCTACTGCACACAGAGTTCACAGTGGGCAATCAAGAACCACTGACTGGGCGATGGCTTTGCAAACGACTTGCACTCAACCTGCAGGGGCAACCGTGAGCTTCTTACTGCCAGCCCACTCTTAATCTCCCAGTCTACTTCATCATGGGCTATGCACTTTATTTGTCAACCTGCACTGCATTTTCTCTGTAACTATTTTATATTTTTTATTCTATTACTACCTCAATTTTGGGTGGCAGGGTGGAAATACATCTCTGTCTAAGGAGGTGTAAAGCATTCCTTCCCTTCACTAGCTTGCAGGTCACATTTGGTCAAAGTATAGCACTTGCTTAGCCCCTCTCTCCAGCCCCTGCCCCCCTATCAGTGTTACATGAAACCGCCATGGGTGGATAGTCGTATGAGTAGCTGGTGTATACCAGTGATTTCATCCTGCATTTGTTTTGTGCTTCATGTCTCAATCCCAGCCTCAGATACTCCAGTGTTTGGGTCCAAACCATCCTCGTCAAGGGTCATGTTGACTGAGCCAACATGGACCCAGCAGGGTAACAGTGTCTATCGTCCACTGTGACCATCCACAACAAAGATATTTCCAGACAGAGCCTAGAGATTCACGACCTCAAATAGTCATTGGTCACCTTTTGTAAGGAGGAGGCCAGAGTCATTTGGGAGAACCAGTGGCAGTTCAGCTGATGGGCCCTTTTGTCTGGACCACTGAAGTGGAGGCTACCTTTGCAGAGCTCCCATCTTGATTTCTCCTAACCCAGACTTTCCCTTCATTGTGAAGGTGGACGCCTGAAACAGCGGAGCAGGTGTTGTCTCAGTGATCACCTTCGAACAACAACCTGCACCCATGCACATTCTTCTTCAGGCAGCTGTCCCCAGCAGAGGGAAACCATGACATTGGGTATTGGGAGCTTCTTGTGGTTAAGTTACCTTTGGAAGAATGGCATTACTAGCTGCAGGAAGCCAAGATACTGAATTCCAAGCAGACCAGTATGATGTTTTTTGTATTATTTATTTATTATTTAATTGGGTTTGTTTATCTAGTTTTAGGACTTTCATGATCACATTTTAGGCCATATTTATGGAAAAACAGAAAATTCTACAAGATTCACAAGGCTTTTGCACAGTACTGCAGTACTTTTATGTATTGTGCTATACTGCTACTATGAAAAAAAATTTATAACATTATGTGAGTGATAATAAGCTGGATTCTGATGTGAGTCTGTATTGTGGACAGAGATTTAAAAGGAGGCAGGAAGAGGGGAATCATGGTTAGGAAAAAGGAAAGGGAGAGGAGAGGGAACAGGAAGCACCAGAGAGACATTCTGTAATAATCAATAACCAGTTGTTTGGAATCAAGTGACCTTGCTTGATGTCTCGGGGCTAGGTGTGTCTGCACCCGCACCAGCCTCCACCCCGGCACTCCTTCTCTGCCACCTGTCCACACCCCTCCCTTAGCACTCCATCCTTGCCATTCCCAACATCCCAAGCTGCCCCAATGTCCATTTTAATTTACCCTGATCTTAAACCAATGCCCTTCCCTGGGAAAAGAATGTGATTTCACCCTATTAATGCCACCACATGATCTTATACATGCCTATCGAGTCACCCCTCAATCTCCTACATTCCAGCGAATAAAGTCCTAATCTACGTGACCTCTCCTTGGAGCTTAGGCCCCTAAGTCCAGGCAACATCCTGGTAAATCCTCACTACATTCTTCCCAATTTCATAGGAGATGTCCTGTAACAATAACGTCCTTCCTTTAACAGTAGCATGTACCGAAATACAGTGCAAAGCATTTTGTTTGGTGTCATTCTTGACAGATCACACTGTGCATTGAAGTAGTATAAAAGTGAAAAGGAAACAGAATGTGGAATATAGTATTAAAAGAACAATGTGCTGGATATAGCATTTTTTAAATGGATAGAAACTGAAAGGTGTTCGTTTTGATAGGGAACTAGTGCCCTCAGTGAGCACAAAAGTTCATGTGCAGAAACTGCTACCATTAAGAAAGACTATCAGTATGTTCTTACTCCAATTATGTACCCTTGCTGAGCCCACATCATGAATATTACACTTATCTGGTCTCCCTTTTGTAGAAAGGAAATGCTTGTGTGAGAGAGAGAGAGAGCGCACAGCAGGGGTTCACTATATTGATTCATAGGATGGCAGGCTTCTCGCATGAGAGCAGATGAAGATGACCAGGCTTACTCTCTTGAGTTTAAAAGAATCTTGGTGAAAAGTACAAAATTCTGACGAGGCTTGACAGAGATCGTTAGCTTATGTTTTCTCTTGCCACAGTGTCTTTGAGCAGGGAACAAAATTATTATGAGAACAGTGTTAAAACATTAATTCTGTAGCAAAAATGCAGGTCCATCCCTTTAGAAACATAGAAAACCAACAGCACAGTACAGGCCCTTCAGCCCACAATGCTGTGCCAGACATGTGCTTACTTTAGAAATTACCTAGGGTTACCCTCTATTTTTCTAAGCTCCGTGTACCTATCCAGGAGTCTCTTAAAAGACCTTATTGTATCCACCTCCACCACCATTTACAGCAGCCCATTCCACGCACTCACCACTCTGCATAAAAAACTTACCCCTGACATCTCCTCTGTACCTACTTCCAAGCAGCTTAAAACTGGCCCTCTTGTGCTAGCCATTTCAGCCCTGGGAAAAAGCCTCTGACTATCCACATGATCAATGCCTTTCATCATCTTGTACACCTCTATTAGGTCACCCTCCGCTGCATCAAGGAGAAAAGGCTGAGTTCACTCAACCTATTCTCATAAGCATGCTCTCCAATCCAGGCAACATCCTTGTAAATCTCCTCTACACCTTTTCTATGGCTTCCACATCCTTCCTGTAGTGAGGCGACCAGAACTGAGCACAGTACTCCCAAGTGGGGTCTGACCAGGGTCTTATGTAGCTGTAACATTACCTCTCGGCTCTTAAACTCAATTCCACGATTAATGAAAGCCAATGGACTGTATGCCTTCAGAGTCAACCGGCACTATTGGACTCAGACTCCATGATCCCTCTGATCCTCCACACTGCCAAGAGTTTTACCATTAATACTAAATTCTGCCATCATATTTGACCTACCAAAATGAACCACCTCATGCTTATCTGGGTTGAACTCCATCTGCCACTCCTCAGTGCAGTTCTGCATCCTATCAATGTCCCGCTGTAACCTCTGACAGCCCTTTGTCCAAAAATGTCATCCATTTGCTGGCAATACTATTCCTCAGCCAACTCAAGTGTTGCTTTTTTTTTTCTGTATGTCATAATTACAATTCCTACATGAAGTCCATTATTAGGCAGTAGTCGAAAATCTACATATACAACCTATACTTAATTTTCTTTATTAATAAATTCTATTATTTCCTCAAAGTTCAGTTAAATTTGTCAGCAAAGCCTGTGCTGTCAGTCTATAATTAAACAATTTTCTCTGAAAATATTTGTGGTACTTATTATGAACAAATAGTTATATACAGGTACCCAAAGTTCTGCTCCTCATTTTGAAAAGCGATGTTGTATTTGCATATTCTGTGGAAAGTTAGAAATGTTTTGCTGCATTGTGTGATTATGGTCGATCTGTCCACAATCTATAAGTGAAATAACAGTTTCTTCTTCCTCTGTCATCTGCAGTCATTTGATATGCCCACCTATCACTTCCCTGCCTGTCACTATTTCTACACATCCCTCCTCAATCTGCCTGTCACCTCACCTCAATTCACCTACTGCCTCCCAGCCTCTGTCACTGTTTCTACTAAATCCCTCCTGTAGCTGCCCTATCACCCCTTCTCACCCTGACCACCAGGTCCTTTGCACTGTCTCTGACTTCCAGGTCCATTGCAATGTCTTTGACTACCAGGTCTATTGTACCAGGCACAAACAAGAGAAAATCTATAGATGCTGGAAATCCAAGCAGCACACACACAATGCTAGAAGAATTCAGGAGGCTAGGGGGCAGCATCTATGGAAAAGGTTTCAGCCCAAGACTGTACTATTTTTCCATAGATGCTGCCTGGCCTGCTGAGTTCCTCCAGCATTTTGTGTGTTTTATTGTACCAGGTCTATTTTATTATCCCTGACTACCACATCCTGTTGGGCAGCCTTTCCTGTGCCACAGTAGGAGATGCAATAGCTGTCCTTTACCTCTTCATTTCCAAGCATCTAGGAGTTCAGTGTTTTTCCGCGTAAGACTGTGATTCATTTGCAGAGTTGTACAACACAGAAACCAAACCATCGTCCACCTTGCCCATGCCCATCTGTGATAAGTGCATTTGCCTGCATTTTAACTCTCCTCCTATGCCTTGCCTATTTATCTGTCTGTCTAAATTCATCATAAATATCATCTGACTCCACCACCTCAGTTGTTGTTCCTGCACTTTCTATGCAACCAAACCCAACCTAGGATTCCTTTTAAAACTCCTTCCTCTCAACCTTAAGTTTGTGTTCTTTTGATTTTGATATTCTTATCATGAGAAAACTATTTTGATTACCTACCCTATCAGACTCTTAATCTTGTAGATCTTTACTAATCACCCTTCAGCCTCCTTCATTCCAGGGCAAACGCCCTGTCCGATCTCTCCTCATAACTAAAGCCCTCCAATCAAGACATGGTTGTGTTGGATTTTCTCTGTACCCTCTCTTCACTGAAAGCACATCCTTCCTACAAGTGTTTCACGTTTGGTGTATGATTGACTGGGAAGCATACGATCGGTGTTGCTTAATAAGCAGTAGATGTACACTGCAGAGAAGGGGGAATAACTTGCGAAAGGCAGTTGTGTGGTCAGAAAAGCACTGCCTTTTGATGTTCTGAGCTCTGGTTGTTGACTGCATTTGGTGGTAAATGTTAAGCATTTCTTTTGTTTAGATGTTAGTATAATTTGGAAAACTGAATATACTTCAGAGTAACCATGTAGCTTTTGATAGAGTTTCACTCTGTTAATGAAAAATACCATGATTTGAGTCTGTCTTCTCCACTAACTGGTTAATAACAGTTTTATACAGTATACTTGTTTGCTTAGTTTATAATACTAGGTAGCTTCAGTTGCATTAGACTGTTGTAGCAGCAAATTAGATTTTAATTACAATGACTGAGATTTGTGTGTTTAAAATAATTAATTGATTCATTATTTAATTTCATCCATCACTCAAACAATCTAAAATCAGGTTACTTACAATGTGAATTTTAAATTTTAAATGGTTGTTTAGAAAATTATTCTGAATAAAAATCTGTAGTGGATAATGTTGGATGTAATGAAGGATTCAGAGGCAGCTTCCTGCTTTAACAAAGATCATTGATTACAACGGATCGAAGGTTTGCTCATCACTGTGTATTTTGACACCAAATCAGAGTAAATATCTAGCATGCTATTCTGGAAATGATAACTTTGACCATACAATTCATCAGCAGCTCTTGACTAAGTGATTCCAGTTCCTTATCACTATTTAATGACTACCCATTGGAAGTATGTGTGCGTGTGGGTGCAGAACATAGATTTTCATTATGTCCTGTTGACAATCATCAAATCACATAAGACGACCATGTCATCTGGACAAAGTACTTAATGTTAGTGGCAGTATTGCAGAGTGGTCAGCACAGTCGCTTTACATCGCCACCGATCGCTGATCAGGGTTCGATTCCCACTGTAGTCTGTAATGACTTTTTTGACTGCTGGTGCTCCACTTTCCTCCCATGTTCCAAAGACATGCATTAGGGTTTGTGAGTTGTGGGCACTAGAAGCATGGCGACACTCGTGGGCTGCCCCCAGTACATCATGATGACAATTGGCACATTTCACTATATGTTTCAATATACATGTGACAAATGAAACTAATCTTTAGATGTCTTTATCTTCATTTGTTGAACCAGTCCCAGTTAGGAACTGATTTCCACCTGCTTCCTTCGTACTCACTGCAGGTTCCTTGCCACCAAGGGAGGTACTAACATACACTTTGGAGTGCATACATGTGACTAAATTCCCACCTTGATATCACTTAGTTTAGTGATTACGAGTATGAACCAGTCATCCCACCAGCATAAGTGAAACTGCTGAGACAGATCGGTATTAACCGGGTAATCAGGAATGATATCTCACCAAGATTACTATCTTAGTTTTATTCACACATTTGTATTTTCATGGATTTCCTCAATAACTACAGCTTTCTCCAAAGTAGAATCTTCTTGCTAAATTAAATGATGTTGTACGTTACTTTTATTTGTAATAGAAGTTGCATAACAGTTAGCGTAGCACTCTACAGCACCAGCAACCTGGGTTCCATTCCTCTGCTGTCTGAAAGGAGTTTGTATGTTGTCTCCATGACTGTGTGGGTTTCCTCTGGGTGCTCCAGTTTGTAGCCTCATTCCAAACACATGCGGGTTAGCAACACACACAAAATGCTGGTGGAACGCAGCAGGCCAGGCAGCATCTATAGGGAAAAGCACTGTTGACGTTTCAGGCCGAGACTCTTCGTTAGGACATGCGGGTTAGGATTAGTAAACTCTGAGCATAATACATTTTTGTTAGAGGTATAGTCACACTTGCCCCCAACATTTCACTATATGCTTCTATGTACATGTGACAAATAAAGTTAATCTTATCTTTATCTAGTGATTCCTTTTGAAAATAATCTGCTTTAGAATATGTCAATGCATGAAGATGGAATTGTTTCCATTTAACTTAATATTTTTGTCCCCACTACAGATTGAAAGTGGTCTCCCGTGAAGTAAACTTATCTCTGTTCCTCTTACAGAGTATCCCAAAGCCCATAGCATTAGAGCCATGCTTTGGCAATAAGGCAGCTATCCTGTCAATATTTGTACGGCTACCAAGAGGAATGGGAGGAATCCCACCACCTGGACAGTCAGGTTAGTGATAATACTCTGCTTAGTTTGCAGTAAACTTTAGCTCCTGGATATACACTCAGTCGCTTCTTTATTAGGTACAGGAGTGGAACTCAGTGTTGTCTTCTCATCCACTTAAAGGTTCAACACGCTGTGCTTTCAGAGATGCTCTTCCGCACACTACTGTTGTAGCATGATTATTTGAGTTACTTTCACCTTCCTGTCAGCTTGCACCAGTCTGGCTGCTCCCCTCTGACATCTCTCAAAGTGTTTGTGCCCACAAAACTGCTGCTCACAGAATGTGTTTTTTTTTTGCTTTTCACGCCATTCTTTGTAAACTCTAGAGAATGTTATGTTTGAAAATGCCAGCAGATCAGCAGTTTCTGAGATACTCAAACCATCCTGACTGGCATCATTCCACGATCAAAGTCAATTTTTGTCCCCGTTCTGATGTTTTGGTCTGAACGAGTACTGAAACTCTTGACCATATTTGCATGTGATATGCACTGAGTTGCTGCCACATGATGGCTGATTAGATAATTGCATTAATTACAGGTGTATAGGTGTACCCAGTGAAGTGGCCACTGAGTGTATGTTATGCATTTATTTCTGCCATTTGCCAAACGGTGCTGAAGTTAAATTTTGGCATAATTGCATGATGTGTCACGTTTAGTGATATAAAACTATTGTATATTTTGTGTGATAATTTTGACTAGGATGTAGGATAAATGATTTATGATTATTTCATTAGCTTGGAAATGAAGACACATTTTAAAGACAAAAATTATAATTTATTTCCTATTATTTTCCCTCTATCTCAACACTGTTTTTGCTATCCTTTGATACTTTTGCATGATAAAATTCTTCTCAATCTTAGTGCCTTTTGATCCCAAGGGTGACCTATTTACAGATTTTCCATCTCTGATCTGTTAGTATTTGCTAATTCATTGTCAAGTTGCTTTAGAACAGACCCCTTTTAAACTGTCTCAATTTCAGCATTTTACATTTCAATACCTTTATCTTTAACTCTACACTAACCTTTTCTGGTTTGTCTTCAGCCTAATGATGTTGTAGTTTATTATATTTTTTAACTGTTTCATCCATCCTTTGGATAAGTTCATTTTCTTAAAATAATAAGGGAAAGCCTAATCTGAATTGAAGGCATATTCGTCTAGAAAGCTCTGCTATATGCATTGTGAGATAATAGCCTCTTTTTGCACTAATGTCTAAATTGTTCTTTCATTATTATCTTTCTAGTGTTTAGTTTTAGAAAAGAACAGTCAAGATTTTTTTCTTTCTTTACTCTGGAGATGTAGGAGATTGCAGCTGCTGCAATCTGGAGTAACAAATAGGATACTGGAGGAACTCAGTGGGTCAAGCATATTCTGTGAAGGGAAAAGACGATCAAGATTTCAGGTCAAGACCTTTTTATCTGGACTGAGAGATAGGAAATTGTCAGTATAATGAAGTGGGGGTGGCTCTTGCTCCACCTCTTTCCTTCACTTCATTTCCCTTCTGTCTTCCAATCCAGATAAAGGATCTTGGCCTGAGACATTAATTATCCATTTTCATCCAGAGCTCCTGCCCGACCCACTGAGTTCCTGCAGCACCTTGTTTGTTGTCTCTATGAAATCTGATTTAAGGTTGTTTTGTGACATTGTGTTCTGATACTGACTGAAACATTGGTACCAGCCGCCTTCTAGCATCTGGGTATAGCCACACATAATTATTCCTGCTTCTTCCTCACCAGTTTTGTTCTGTGTATTTCATCTCATTATATCCAAATCAATCCATTTTCGAATATGCTCGGTTAAATTGTGTTATTTAAAACATTTGGAATTATTGGCTTTACTGATAAAAGGGATCCGTTTCAAAAGCAACAAAATTATTTCCTAATCCATATAAAACACTGGGTGTATTTTCTGGAGTATATCTTCACTTCTGGGCTTTTCAGGAGCAGGATGTGAAGAGGATCACAGTGTCTCCATTTTCAAGAAATCAGTCAAATGTTGTTGACTGTTAGTTGAAATGAGATAGAGGATGTATCAAATACACATCCAACAGTGGTCACTTTGAAAATTAAGGTCATTAATTTTATTTTATTGCTTTACCTTTTTTATATGATCATAGTCATCTTTGTAGAGAATGTGAACAACTAACCCTCCATGTACAATATTTCTGTTTATTCATTCGACTGAAAATCTATTCGTGCCAACATCCTCTTTTTTTTCCTTCTAACTGTATGTGTCATTTCCACCCAGGGAACTGAGGATGTCCCTGTATGTGATTAAAGGTGGAACTCATTTAGGACTTGGAACATCACAGTACAGCCCCTTCAGCCCACAATGTTGTGTCGATCTTTTTACTTACTGTAGTCTCTGTCCTACAGAGCCTTTCATTTGTTTGTTGTCCATGTGCCTATCTAGGTGTTCAATGCCCTTGATGTATCTGCCTTTACTAACACCCTGCAGAATGGTTCATAAATTGTATATGAAAAGAACTTGCGTCTGACATTCCACCTATACTTTCTTCCAATCACCTTAAAACTATGCCCCCTCATATGAGCCATTTCCACCCCAGGGGGAAAAAGTCTTTATCTATCCACTCACCTATGCCTCTTAGCATCTTGTACATTCTGTAAAGTCACCTCTTGCGCTCTTTTGCTCCAAATAGGAAAGCCTTAACTCACTCAACCTATCCTCAATTCTTGTCTCTTAACCTCTCCTTAAATATTCTCTCCAACTGTTGGAACTGCTGGACCTCATTCTTATTTCTCACTTGGGGACAGATCTTAAAATATGGATGAGGGAACTAGATAAGGAATTACTCACTTGTGAGCACTTAATAGACCTCCTCATCATGTTATCATCACTATCCATGGCTGCTTTCGATGTACTAATGTTTTGTTTTGATGTATCCTTTCAATAGGTCTTGCTGTAGCCAGTGCATTAGTAGACATTTCACAGCAGAAGTCCATGGATCACAAAGAAAAATCTGGAGCAATGCGAAATAGGAAACACCTTTCTCCTGCACAGCCAGGCACCTGCATTTGACACTGAGAAGCCTCATTTGTCGATCCTGAAGAATTTTTTTTTTAAAGAAAGAAAACTTAGCTTGACGAGCCAGTCCACTTCTGTTCTGAGATTGTGGCCAAAAATAAATCTAAAACCATTTTGAGAAACACCGGAATCTCCATCTGCCCCCCTCTGCATGTCTGCGATTTTTATTTTTACTGAAGATTATGTGCTTGTATTAATGTTTCCAAGACCACGTTTTCTCATCAGACCACATTTTTTTTTTCATTTGCATTCACTTAGTGGGGAAAAAAGGCATAAATTAGAATTGTCCGAAGAAACAGGAAACAACGATCAAAGGCAGCATCTGGATTTTAAACACTTTGGTTCTTCAGAAGGCATTTGGATGGAGGAGGACCAGAGAGGACTTTATATATATATCATGACGTATAAAAGTATAGTGGATGATAATGGATGTGACATTATTTGGTTCTGACCATTGTAGCAGAATGTATTTCTCTTCTTGAGAGGGTGGGAAAGGGAGCTGAAGACCATTTGGCCTGGACAGCTCAGAGCTCCAGCTCTGTTTTAGAATGATCGTGGATTGATTCTACACAGGGAAATATATAAGATACCTCAGTTTATATATAAAGAAAACAGTAGTCTTCCAAAATAGCTTCAGTTACAACTTTCATAGCATCCAGAGACCTTAGAAGCAAAACACATTTTTGAATAACACTATTGGCTGATTCTTGTCTTTTTATCTATGGTTATGTCCAGGTGAGCAGATAGCCACATATATTTATTTATTTCACAGGAAACACCATAAGAAATACAAGATACAAACAAATCTGAGTCACATTCAGAAGTATAAATTGGTATTGAATTTTATACTTTTACTCTATAAACAGTTAAAATGAAGGTTCTTTCAGTAAGAGAAATGGTATCTGGCAGCTTGACCCTTGATACTGGTGAAGTTGTCTTGTTGGGAGAAATAGCAAAAATTCAGCTTTGAAAGTGGTTTGCGTGTCCAGTGATACTCGGTCAAGTCATGTCTTGATCTGATTCTTTCATGAGAGGCATCCATTATAATTATCTATTTCACCACAATAACGTGGTGGATCTGTTGCTTTGTGATCTGGATGTTCGGTATTGTATGTCATGTCTTTCAATCAAATGCTGACAAAACTATGTTGAAGAGAACATCCAGTTTTTTTTTCGTGCTATTGTGAAGTCTTTTAATGGATGTCAAAAAAAAAAATTGCCTGAATATATATATATGTAAACTGTTGTCTAGGGCTAGCTGGTGGTGAGACATGAATGCTTCCAACCTATTGTAGGTCATTCTTTGCTGCTGAGTAGCTGAAGCAGGAGTTAAAGAATGGTGGAAATCCATGGAGATGGAAACTGATGGAAATGCACACTAGGTCAAATATGTAGGAAGACCAAATGGAGCAGGTTCAGGACTGGTTCTTCTGCAGAGCTAAGTATCATGTTCAGCTAGATCAGTATCTCTTAATCAAAGATAGTTCTGATGATATTGCATCTAAAATGTTGACCTTTTCCACATAAAGCCCTGGAGAATCCTGCCAGCATTCCTGAAAATGAAATATTGTTTTTGAATTTTCAGTATAAGCAGCTGTCTCAGAATCATTTCCTTGAGCTGAGCTGTTGATATTGCAATTAACTAACAGAAAACTAACAAAAGTGCATGATAAATCAATTTAATGTAACCATTTCATGACTCAGAATTATCAGAACATTTAACTGGAGCTGACAATTCATGGGTTTCAGATGACCCAGAAATATAGTTATGACTGTGACCTGATCTCTATCTGACATGGTGAATTAAAGTACTTTCAGGACTGTAAGATGGATTAAGTATAGACAGAACTCAGTCCATTCTAAAACTATGTAAATTGAACTGATTCATAATTATCTTGGGCAGTGCAAGAACCTTGAACTGTTGCAAAGTGATTAATGTGTGGAGTTTTGGCAGTAATGTCAACAGCTAACTGAAGTCACTCATCTCAACTGTTATCTCAGGATTCCTCCCAAAACCAAAGGTCAGTGCAGAAACTCTATTCTCCTGGGAAATATTTTGTAGTATGGTTGACCTGCACTGGGGAAATAGGGCAGACAGAATGAGGCTAAGATATCTTATATTACTGGAACTTTAACTGAACTTGTCAAACTGTGCTATTAAGGACTATATCAGTTGATGTAGATCCAAAGTAATGTAGCATTATTATCTTTCAAAACGTTGCTTGAAACTTTGGCATTATAAATGTGTAATGACCATCAAAACCACTGGATCCTTATCAGCATAGGTAATTTTTTGAATCTAAACCCTTCCTTAAATTCATTGAAGTGCAGAAAATATAGATGCCTGAAATTTTTGAGCTACTTGTCCATACATCAAAAAGATTCTGATATTTACGGAGGTTAATAGGTTCATGAATAGTACGGGCGTCAAAGGTTACGGGGAGAAGGCAGGGTTGAGAGAGATAATGGGTCAACCATGATGGAAAGGTGAAGCAGACCTGTTGGACTGAATGGCCTAATTCTGCACTGTATCTTGTGGTCTTATTTACAGTTCTCTCATTAATTGGTCATTTGAACTTTTTATTATTAGGATGAGACTTCTTTTGCATCTATTAAATGCTATGTTTCAAATTGAGGCTTTGAAAGTTCATTAGCTAATAACCATAATCATTTCATAGTATGAACTGGAAGAGAAGTGGAAATTGAAAAATTATGTGGTGAAGAATTTGCTTGAACAATTCAACAGAAAAGAGTATTACTTGAAATTTAACTTATTGATTATTGCATTTTATGGGAAGTACTTTTTTGTTTTTGCAGTATTTAAACCTTTTACTCTTCAGTTTATTTTCTCTACCTTTTGCCTTGCCATTGGTGAAGAGGGATGAGTAGCTCACAGCCTGATACTGTTCTTTTTCCCTAATGTAAAGCAGAAAAGTAACATTTCCTCCCTATAATTGCTTAGTAGTCACTTACAATTGTGGCGACCATATTAAAGTATTAATGTGGTGGGTGTAATACTGTTGCAATCAAAGAGAATACTTTAATCCTCTGAGTTCCTTCTGGTTCATGTAGAAGCTATGATGAGATAAAGCTGTCATCTGCCCTGAGACGGGCTGAAGTTAGGTTTTTTTTCCAACTGTCTCTAGGAGATCAGCCTGGATTCCATAATGCAATATTTATCCTCTTATCCGCTATACCACCTTCGCTTCTTTGCTGTCTCTTTTATTTCTATTATAGTTTCATGCGCCAATAGCATGTCTCCACCCACATTTCAATCAGTCGATCCTGGTGATCAATTTAGAAATGAGAAAATCTGCAGATGCTGGAAATCCAAGTAACGCACACAACATGGGGGAACTCAGCAGGCCAGGCAGCATTTTGTGTGTGTTACTGCTGATCAGTTTGCTTGGTTACAGTGTAAGCCTGACCAAGTACCAGTTTATGTGAGAAAAAGTTTGTCAAATTTTGGTGACCGCTTGAAATGAATGGACACAGTAGACTCTGTATTCTTGCTAAAACCCTTTTCTGCTTTGCCAGAAACATAGGTTATATTTCCTCAAAGCTAAAGTGGTGATTCTGTATTTCAGAAACATTGATGCTGGTGAATATTTTCACATTTTATACTTGCTCATGTTATTAGGAGAGTACAAAAAGCCTGAAAAGCTGTAAAATTAAAGTTATAGCAGTGAACTTACAGCAATTCCCCCCCCCCCCCAGCCAGTTATTTCATTTTTTTTCTTTCTCATATGCCGGTCAACTCTTTGCCAATTCAGTTAGGACACCTGGAGACAATCTATACAGACAGAGGGGGAACATCCAACCTTCACGCAGATAGCACCTGAAGTTAGGATTAAATTTGGATTGCTGGAGCTGTGGGGCAGCAACACTAACTGAGGTGCAACCCAGTAAAGGGAAAGATGAATGGTGCTTGGTCAGTATTTGAAGTAAACAAGATAAATAATGAAATAAATGATAAATAATAATAAGATATGAAAGCCCAAGTTCCATCTGCTTGATCAGGAAATTTCAAAGCTAGGTTCTGTTAACCAACATTCCTCTCCCCACCTTTTATAGCAGAAATATTCAAAGGGGCAAGTCCTTTAGTTCTTGGTTCTTGCAACTTTGCTGTGCATAATATGACTGGATTTCAAACATAGCCCAACACAAGGCAATTCACCTTTAATTCTAGAACCACGAATTATGGAGAACAAGTAACATAATAGAACTTCCAGGGTGTCTTGGGGACAGGAAGAGACTTGTTTTGACTTATCTGCAGGTGGCTGGCTTTAATGCATTTTAGTTTTCCTTCCTTCTACATCTCTCTTCCCTCACTGGGGCATCATCTTCCCTTGCCTCCAGTAATGTAAAATCACTTCTGACTTATTTCCTAAAATCCAAGTACTGATTATATATTTGGCTCATCTTTTATGCAGTAATGTAGATCCTCTTATTTCAGAATGGACCTGTCACTTTGATTATAGCTGGGGAATATCTTGAAGAGGAATATGGTTCCTTTCCCCCTACTTCCCTATTCATGTTCTTTACTCTTCAATACCAGAAACAATCAGTGAAATATATTCTCATAAAAAAGACAGACTTGATTTGCACATTTTAAATATGCATTAGGTGGTGCTATTGGATTTGGGTGACCAACCCAAGTTTTAAACAGTTTTCTAAAATGAGGGCAATCCATTAAATGTTTCCTTTTTAATCTTGCTTTAATCATATTTGTGATATGTAAATAGAGCATAAACAAGAAGATTATGTTATTACCACATAGGCTGTATTTTCAAGAGCATTAAAATAGCACATTTTATGGAGCAAACAAGAAGAACACATTGTGTAGCTTATTAACCTTTTGCTTCAGTGTCATTTTTTGGTCATCCAATTCCTGTTAGATACACAAGTTGCCTGGAAAGGAAAGGGTGTATTCTGGTAATCCTATATAAAGGGAACCAACAGGTTACCTTCAGTGCTTTGAGTGAGAATCTTTGTAAAAGCAGTTGGATAGAGAATTACACTGTTGACTCAGTAGGATTTGCACTTTTCAGAAGTCCATCTGCAAAATGTTATTAAAATGTAAACTCTTGAAACTTCTTGGTAAGAAGGTTCTGAGCTTCTTACTTCATCTCCCTACCAGCACACCTACTTCCTCACCTGCTTGACCAATCACTGGCCAGCTTGTATTCCCTCCCAACACCCCCCCCCCCACCCCCCACCAACCACCACCAGCTTACTCTGGGTTCCCCCCACTTCATTTCCAGTCCTGATGAAGGGTCTTGGCCCAAAAGGTTGACTGCCTATTCCCCTCCATAGAAGCTGTCTGACCTGCTGAGTTCCTCCAGTGTTGTGTTTTATTCTGAAAATGTGCAGTCACGTCTTTACTAACACAAGTATGTTTTAATTGCTAGTTTAGAGTAGCAAAGGTCAACCTTTAGAATCATCAAATCTATGTGAATTTTAAAACGGTTTTAGGAACTTTGGGGATCTTTAATACATAAAAACAAATGTGCAGCTTGTATCTGTTGCAAGGTGTTTTAAATACCAGGATGATTGAAATTACTTTGCTGAAGATGTACTGCAGAGTGTATTGCATGATTATTGTTCATACAGTATGTAGAAGCTGTGATTCCTTATGACTTGCCCTCCAATACCAACAGGCTGACAGTCTTAAACTGCTTGTGAGTTCCTTCAGTCATATAACTTAACACTGACATTGTTGAGAAAATTGGGTTTATTCTGATTAAATTAACACCTTTTAGTAACAGGTCACAAATAACTGTTAAAATATAATTTCCATTGGCAAAAAAAAGTAAAAGGAAAGATAAGCTAATAAACAATGAATTCTGAACAAATTCCCTTTCTTCCTTTCCCAATTACTTTGGTATTTCATTGTGTCACACACGAGTTTAGGACCAAAGGGCACAGCTTCAGAACAGAGGGACATCCCTTTAGATGAGGAGGAATTTCTTTAGCAGGAGAATATTAATTTCATGGAATTCGTTACCACAGATGGCTGTGCAAATCATTGGATATATTTAAAGCAGAGGTTGATAGATTCTTGATTAATAAAGGCAGGAGATTATGGTTGAGAAGGATAGTAAATCAGCCATGATGGAATGGCTAAGCAGATTCAATGGGCCAAATGGCCTAATTCTGCTCCTATGTATTGTGATCTTATAATTTTCCCAGACGAAACTGCCTTCATTTTTACCTGATTGTCATCTATTGCGACTTAATTTGAAAGCGGTTTAAATTAATGTGACATGCATAAAGCTAATTTTAGTTGTATAGTTAATTATAGTGATAATATATGCTTTATAAACAGCACATTTTAATGAAACTCCCACACAATTCCCACACAAGTGAAGAACTGAATATGTACACACACTCATGGATAATGCAGTTTTTTGTGTGCAATCATTGAATTTAGTCACATGTCTACCTGTTGTAAAAAGATCACCACCACAGCAACTTTCTGGAGCTCTCCTCAACTTGTTTCAGTATACTGAAAGCAGATCCGGTCCAATTTTATAGAACAGAACAATAATGTTGGATATTTCAACATTATTTTAAAGTGACCAGTCACCTTGAATATACAGCCTGTGGTTGAAAGTGAAATATGAAGAAATGATAGGATGAACATATGAGGAGTGTTTGATGGCTCTGAGCATGTTCTCACTGGAGTTTAGAAGATTTGGGGGGGGGGGTGATATCTCATTGAAACCTATCAAATATTAAAAGGCCCAGATAGAGTGGATGTGAAGAGCTTGTTTCCTTATGGTGGGGAATTCTAGTACTAGAGGTCACAGTCTCAGAAGGATTTCCCTTTAGAAAAGAAATGAGAAGTAATTTCTTTAGCTAGAGGGTGGTGAATCTGTGGAATTCATTGCCACAGATGGCTGTGGAGGCCAAGTCATTAGGTATATTTAAAGTGGAGGTTGATAGGTTCTTCATTAGTAAGTTCATCGAAGGTTACAGGAGACAGGAGAATGGGGTCGAGAGAGAAAAAATCAGCCATGATGGAATAATGGAACAGGCTCAATGGATCAAATAGCCTAATACTGTTCTTATGTCATATTTTCTAATTCAGCAAAGTAAAAAAGAAGTTGGAATATTTGGAAGAGTTCTGTAGTGTTTCAATTTGTTTTTATTGCTTGTTTCACACAGGGAAAAGTAATTTGGCAGACTGAAGGCGATGCTTATAATGACTGAAGCAGTCCAATTCGATTTGGGCTTTTTCTGCGTTTTTGGGGATGGCATTCCACAATTCCATCTCATTATAGAATAAATGGAAAACCAGTAGCCTTGCTCATATCTTACCAGGGCAGCTACTTAAGACACAGTGATAAATGTGCATTTTAAACAGCTGCTTAGAAGATAATGCTAGGTTGCCCCTCCTCCCCTCCAATTTCTGTATCTTTACACGTGTTCGAAAGTAAATGAACTAAAGTCCTGGGATCATTTGCTTACCCATATTTTCCTGATGAACTATTTCCCAGATCTCTGAATCAGTGTTTGGTTTAGAACTTTAAAAAGTGCTCCTTCTGAACTATAAATTGTGAAAATGCACAAAATGGCATCAGTGAGTCCAACACCTAAGTTTTCTATAAAGTCTTAACTCCCAGAATGTTCTTCCTGTCTCTTATTTCCATGTGCATAAAATAAGTAGTTTGTTAATATGTATAATTTAGCATCGATTGCACTGCTATGTAAATATCGAGTAAGTATTGTAAACAGTTTCACAGTGGGCAAAATTGTGAGGGGTGGGGAACATTTAGGATTGCACTTTTTCATATAATTTTTGTATTGTAAAATAACATCTAATTTAAATTGATGAAATTGGAATAGAAATGAAAAATAATGGAAGACTTCAACATATGGAGGGGTAAAACCCATATTACACACTAAAGACCTATGCTACATATGTAAATAAAAGAAAAAATTTCACTGAAATAAAAATTGTTCTTATTGTGATACTGTCAGGTTATTTCATACAACGTAAGAGTGATGATATAAACAGTACCTTGTTGGCTGTAAAGGACTTTGGATCGTCCGAAGATCACAACACACCCTAATGAATACAGGTTCATACATACTGTGGCCACTTTATTAGATACTTCCAGTACTAGTAAAGTGGACACAGTGTATGTTTGTAGCCTGCTGCTGCTGCTGCTGTAGCCTAACCATTTCAAGATTTGACACGTCGTCGTTCAGAGATGCTCTTCCGCATACCACTGTTATAATGCTTGGTTATTTAAGTAACTGTCAGCTTGCACCAGTCTGTCCTTTCTCCTCAACAAGGTATTTTCACTCACAGAATTGCCAGTCACTGGTTTATTTTAGTTTTTTGCACCATTCTCTGTAAATTCTAGAGACGGTTGGGCATGAAAATCCCAGGACATCAGCAGTTTCTGAGATACTCAAACCACCCCATCAGGCACCAACAATCATTCCACGGTCAAAGTCATGTACATCACATTTCTTCCCCATTCTGACATTTGGTCCAAACAACAGCGCGCACCAGCTGTCTGCATGTTTTTTTATGCATTAAGTTACTGCTACATGATTGGCTAGTTAGATATTTGCATTAATGAGCAGGTGTATCTAATAAAGTGGCCACTAAGTGTATTATCACCAAGAATTGTATTTTTTTTTACAAAATACATTAGTTTATCTGTTTCCTTACAATCTGGAAGGCAGCAAAGTTATTTCAGTCCATGGAGTTTATGCCAGGTTTCACAGCAATCATTTATTTTCCTATAACCTATTCTCCCCATATTCCCCTTGGCACTTTAGGGTTTACAGACACACCTCATCCCCAGACTCCATTTTAACTTTCTATTATTCTCACAGTTCTCTATGATGTGCTTTTCAGAGAAGTTCAGGCTCAGCCTAAGCTGTGAGGGTGATGGTTGTGCAATGTTTTAGATTCATTGGACAGTAACTGAAGAACAAATTGTGAGCAATTCTGGGCCCCATCTTATGAAAAGGTGTGCTGACCCTGGGGATGGTCTGGAGAGGTTCCAAAGAAAGATTCTGAGAATGAAAGGCTTAATGTACAAGGAGTGTTAGATGTTTCTGGGGCTGTACTCTATCAATAAAGTTCATAGGGGAGCATACATAAACATTATAAGACTAAGATACAGGATCTGAATTAGTGTAGGAGGCTGAGGAGTGACCTTATAGACTTATTTAAAAATCATGAAGGGCATACAGAGAGTCAAGGTCTTTCTCCCCAAAGTAGGGACAGGGGGTCTAACACTAGAGGACAAAGATTTAAAGGGGATCTGAGGGGAAATGTTCTCACACAAAGAATGGTGGGAGAAAGAGGAAGTGATAGACTTAAAATAATAGTTATAATAATATCTTTTAAAAGACACGAACAGGTACATAGATGGAAATGGTTTAAAGGGGTTTGGGCCAAACACAGGCAAATGAGACTAATTCAGATAGGCAACTTGGTCAGTAATCCCATGCAGTATAACTGAATGACTGCCCTGTCTGTGCCCCTGATAATCTTATAATCTCATCACTCAGCTTCCTACATACCAGTGACCATAGCTCCAGCCTATCTGATCTTTCCTCAAAATAATTTCTCCATTTCTTGCAACATCCTGGAGAATCTCTTATTCTCCACATTCTCCCTGTAGTGTGGCAACCAGAAGTTTACACAGTATTCCAAGTGGAGTCCAATCAATATTTTGTTTAGCTTCAATATAACATATCAATGTGTTGGCCTATGAAGGGCAAGCACACCAAATGCCTTCTTTACTTCACAAACGAGAGAATCTGCAGATGCTGGAAATCCAAACAACACACACACAATGCTGGAGGAGCTCAGCAAGCCAGGCAGCATCTATGGAAAAAATCACAATCAATATTTCGGGCCAAGACCCTTCATCAGGGTTGGAAAGGAAGCCAGTATAAGAAGCTGGAGGGAGAGGAAGGAATACAAGCTGGCAGGTGATAGGTGAGAGAAAAGTCACCACCTTGTATTCCTACTGGCCAACTTGTATGTACTTCATCCCCTCCCCACTGCCTCCTATCCTGGCTTCTTCCCCCTTCCACTCCAGTCCTGATGAAGGGCTGCAGCCCAAAACATCGACTGTTTATTCCCCTCCATTGATGCCGCTTCTGCAAAAGTAGATGCTTGATTTTCTGATCAACAGACCATAATCAGTAAGGATCCGCAGCAACACCTCCACCACGATAATCCTAAACACTGGTGATCTACTCAGCCCCCAGCTCTACTCCCTGTATACTCATGACTGCATAGCTAGGTTCTGCTCCAACTCCATCTATAAGTTTGCAGATGATATTGCCATAGGGAGCTGTACCTCAAATAACAAAAAGTACAGGAAGGAGATAATGAGCACAGTGACATGGTGTCATGACCATAATCTTTCCTACATTGTCATTGTCATCAAAAGAGCTAGTTTATCGACTTCAGAAAGGGTGTAGGGGCAGGGTTGGGGGGGGGGGGGAGTAGTGCACATCAGTCTACATCAATGGTGTTGAGAGCTTCAGGTTCCCAGCAGTGATCATCAGCAATAAAGTCTGCCCTGGTCCAACCATGTTGATGTCAGGCCAAGAACAACTCAAGGAAGGAATAAATTTACAACAAAGTACTTGAGGTCATTGTGGCTGGCAGTATTTACTACATTGCACTTGTACCAGGGATTGATAGCCAAGCACCAGGTAAGTAGATGAATTCTACTAAAGTAAGTATCTACCTTTTGGCTCCTACCTTTTACAATTCCTAACAAACTTCTCAAGCTCATATACTCTCATTACGACCTATCCATGAGGGCAAATCATTAACCTATAAAGTGTCTCATGTTAAGCCACATTTCTCTATAACCACACTTAAGCAAGAGTCATTTAAAGAATTAATGTTGGGTGTTATTCTTCAGCACAGTAAAGCTGATGGCACTACATGGAGTTCAGTTCCAGGCATCGTTCTTTATTCTTCCTGCATCAGTTAGATCATAAGACCATGTCATTGGAGCAGAATTAGGCTATTCGGTCCATTGAGTCTGCTCTGCCATTCTATCATGACTGATTTATTATCCCTCTCAACCCCATTCTCCTTACCTGCTTCTTGTAATCTTGCCCTTACTAATCAAGAACCTAAGTATACCCAATGACTTGGCCTCCACAGCTGTCTGTTTCAATGAAATCAACAGATTCACCACCCTCTAGCTGAAGAAATTCCTCATCTCTTTTCTAAAGGGATCTTTAGTGTAGTGATTAGCGGAATGCTATTATAGCCTGGGATATTCTGGAGTTTGCAGTTCAATTCCAGCGCAGTTTTGAAAGGAGTATCTGTATGTCCTCCCCGTGGAATGTGTGGGTTTTCTCCACAGTCCAAAGACGTACTGGGTAGGTTAATTGGTCATTGTAGATTGTCCCATTATTAGGTTAGGATTAATAGGGTTTGTTGAAGGATTACTGGGGCAGTATGGCTTGAAGATCAGAAGGGACTACTCCACACTATATTGCTAAATAAATTAATTAATTAAATTCTGAGACTGTGCCCTCTGGCCCTAGACTCCCCCACTATAGGAAATCTCTGGTCCACATCCTCTCTATCTAGGTTTTTCAGTATTTAATATGTTTCAATGCAATCCCTCTTCACTCTTCTAAACTCCAGTGAAAACAGATCCAGGACCATCAAACACTTGTACATTAACCTTTTGATTCCCAGGATCATTCTCATGAACCTCCTCTGACCTCTCTCTAAGATAAGGGGCACAAAACTGCTCACAATACTCAAGTACAATCCGACCAATGATTTATAAAGCCTCAGTATTATTATCCTTGCTTTTATACTCTAGTCATCTCAAAAATGAATGCTAACATTGCATTGCCTTCCTCTCACAGACTCAACCTGCAGATTAATCGTTAGGGAAACTGAGAATAAAAGGGTGAAACTATAGGCAATATTTGCATAGCCTGCTTTTGTATTCATTTTAGCACGGATTAAGCAGCTAGAGTCATTGTCATAGATCACTACAGCCCAGTAACGGTCTCATCTAGTCTGTGCCAAATATTTAATTTGATTTATCCCATTGACCTGCACCCGGACAATAGCTTTCCATACCCCTCTCAACCATGTAGCTATCAAAATTTCTCTTAAATGTTGAAATCAAAGCTACATCCATCGATTTCACTAACAGCTCATTTCTCACTTTCACCACCCTCTGAGTGAAAAAGTTTACCTTTCACTCTTAACCCATGACTTCCAGTCATATTCTCACCCTCAATGGGGAAAGCCTATTTGCATTTACCTTATCTATACCCCTCATAATTTTGTATACCTCTCTCAAATTTCCCCTCATTCTTGTATACTCTAGGGAATAAAGTCCTAACCTATTCAGTGTTTCCCTATAACTCAGGGCCTCAAATCCTAGCAACATCCTTGTACATTTTCTCTGCCCTCTTTCAATCTTATTGATACCTTACCTGTAGATAGGTGACCAGAACTGCACACAATACTCAAATTAGGCCACAACAACATCTTCAACATAACATCCCAACTTTTTAGTTAACTAAATAACTATGAGTGCAAAAAGAAAGTACTTCCTTTGAGGAGGGAATCTAAAACATTACCTTCAAACAGAAGTGGATGATTTAAAATGACATGAAGAATTACTCGTTCACACAAGGATAACGGAAAGACTGCTGAGATCTTGAACACCCAGTATTGGTGAAAGAAGGTACAAACATCTGCAGGCCGCAAAAATATCACTGCACTTCCTATACCAACAAAATCAAGATTTACAATCAGCACACGTCATGCAGTGTCTGATGCTGGAGAATAGCAATTATCAGTCGTGCTATTTACACAAGGGATCAGAGACATGCCTCATTAAATACAGGAATGTATCAGTGGTATGGAGAATTGCTAACGTTCCAAAAAAGGTCAAATCCAATCCTGGGAACTCCAAGCCAGTTAGTTTGACATGTATAGAGAAGTCAATTATAAAGTCAATGACTCAAATACATATAAAAAGATTAAAAGTGAACATTACAAAAGCACGTTTGGGTCTCAAAGACTAATTTCACACTGTGGACCACTGACCCCATAAAAATGCTGTGACTAAAGTTGAAATCTGTTGCAATGGTGCAGAATGTTGTGAATTATGTAATACATCGGCTGAAGAATTAGAAGCAAAAATTGGCAATTAATCATTTGGTGTGCTTCAAAGATCAGTCCCTAACACAAACATATGATAAGAGCAGCAGATATCATATACATATCATATCATAGCAGCAAAATTAGGCCATTTTGCCACTGAGTCTGCTCCAGGCGGATTTATTTTCCCTTTCAACCCCAATGTGGAAGATGACAGCTTCATGTTCCTAGGGGTGAACATTACTAATAGCTTGTCCTGGTCTAAATGCATTAATGTCACACCCAAAAAACCTCACCAACAACTCTACTTCAGGAACATTTACAAGCTCTCATTGCTATGGTCAGAAGTTCCCACTTGCTCCAAAAGGGCAACATTTATATCAGCGCCCCAGCGAGAGCAGTGTGAGCTGCCCCAGTGACTATTGTCCAATACCACTCACGTCTATGGTGATGAATAGCTTTCAGAGATTGGTCATGGCTAAAACCAACACCTGTCTCAGGAAGGATCTGGACCCACTGCAATTTGCCTATTGCCACAATAGGTCTATAGCAGATGCAATTTCAATAGCTCGCCATGCAACCTTGTATCACCTGGACAATGCAAATACCTATTTCAGGATGCTGTTTCTTGACAATAGCTTAGCATTTAATACCATCATTCCTACAGTCCTGATTGTAAAGCTACAGCCTTTGTAAAGCTTCTGTACCTCCCTCTGCAATTGGATCCTTGACTTCCTAACCAGAGGATCTCAATCTGTGCAGATTTGAAATAACATCTCCACCTCACTGACAATTAACACTGGCACTCCACAGGGTTGTGTGCTTAGACCACTGGTCTACTCTCTCTTACACCCATGACTGTGTGGCTAGGCAGAGTATCTATAAATTTGCTGATGATATAACCATTGTTGGCAGAATTTCGGATGGTGAAGAAAGGGTGTACATGGGTGAGATATACCAGTTAGTTGAATGGTGTTGCAGCAACAACCTTATACTCAACGTCAGTAAGACCATAGAGCTGACTGTGGACTTCAGGAAGGGTAAGTCGAAGGAACCAATCCTCATAGGGGGATAAGAAATGGAGAGAGTGAGTAACTTCAAGTTCCTGGGTGTCAATATCTCTGAGGACCTAACGTGGACGCAACACATTGATGCCGCTCTAAATAAGGCAAGACAGCAGCTATACTTCATTAGGAGTTTGAAGAGATTTGGTATGTCAACCAAAACATTTGAAAACTTCTACTGATGTACTGTGGAAAGCATTCTGACTGTATTGAATGACTATTACTTACGTCCTTCATATACATGAGGAGTAAAAATCTTTACATGACGTCTCCATCTAAATGTGCAATGCGCAATTTATAGTAATTTATAATAAATAGTATGCATAACAGGACAGTAACAAGATGGTTAAATATGAACAGTCACTATTACATAGAAATACAGTTGCATTAGCATGAATTAAGCAGTCTGATGGCCTAGTGGAAGAAGCTGGCCCAGAGCCTGTTGGTCCTGGCTTTTATGCTGCGATACCATTTCCCAGATGGTAGCAGCTGGAACTGTTTGAGATTGGGGTGACTCTGGTCCCAATGATCCTTCGGGCCTTTTTACACACCTGTCTTTGTAAATGTTCTGAATAGTGGGAAGTACAATTGCCATACCAGTCAGGATGCTCTCAATTGTGCTCCTATAGAAAGTTCTTCGGATTTGGGCACCCATACCAAACTTCTTCAACTGTCTAAGGTGAAAGAGGTGCTGTTGTGCCTTTTTCACCACACAGCTGGTATGTACAGACCACGTGAGATCCTCAATGATGCTTATGCCGAGGAATCTAAAGCTGTTCACCCTCTCGATCCCAGATCCATTGACGTCAATATGAGCTAGTCTGTCTCCATTTCTCCTGTAGTCCACAACTAGCTTCTTTGTTTTTGTGACATTGAGGGAGAGGCTGTTTTCGTGACACCACTGTCAGGGTGATGACTTCTTCTCCTTATAATTTGAGATTAGGCCAACTAGTGTATCACCGCTGATCACTAATGGCTGCATCACCACTGGTATTGGGGGAGGGGCTACTGGACAAGATCAAAATAAGTTGCAGAAACTTGTAAAGTTAGTCAGCTCAATCATGGCTACCTGACTCCATTGTGTCAAAGACATCTTCAAGGAGCAGTGCCTTAGGAAGCTGGCATCCATCATTAATGATCCCCAGCACCTAGAACATGCCTTCTTCATCCTGTTACCATCAGGAAGGAAGTACAGAAGCCTGATGGTGCACATTTAGCAATTCGGGAACAGCTTCTTCCCCTCTGACATCTGACTTCTAAGTGGACATTGAACCCATGAACACTACTTCAATACTTCTTGATTTCTGCTATTTTGCACTAGTTATTTTAACTTAACTATTTAATAGACATATACAGTGCCTATAAAAGTATTCAACCACGCCCCCCACTGGAAGTTTTTATGTTTTATTGTTTTACAACATTGAATCACAGTGGATTCAATTTGGCTTTTTTGGCACTGATCAACAGAAAAAGACTTTTTCATGTCAAAGTGAAAATATATCTCTTGGAAGTGATCTAAATTAATTACAAATATAAAACACAAAATAATTGATTGCATTCACCCCCCTTTCATATGACACACCAAATTATCACTGGTGCAGCCAATTGGTTTTAGAAGTCACCTAATTAGTTAAATGGAGATCTGTGTGCAACCAAGATGTTTCAATTGACTGTAGTAAAAATACTGGAAGGTCCAACTGCTGGTCAGTCAGAATCGTGACAAGAACTACACTATGAAGACAAAAGAACACACCAGGCTAATCTGTGAAAAGGTTATTGAAAAGCACAAGTTATGAGATGGAAACAAGAGCATTTCCAAGTCACTGAATATCCCTTGGAGTGCAGTTAAATCAATCATCAAGAAATGGAATGAATACGGACCAGCTGTAGATCTGCCAAGGGCAGGCTGTCCTAGTGCAAGAAGGGGACTAGTGAGATGATGACGTCGACTCACGCCTGAGAGGCCAGTGTCGGGCATTTTCATGCCTTACATGGCACGGAACAAAAGACTGTGTGGTGCACCACTCCTCACACAGACATTTCGCAGTATTTTTCTTTCATTTTATGAGGTCAAGTTGCAAGCTCAACACTCAACCCGGCACGGATGGAAAGCGTACTCATGAACTGCCCAACTGGAACCAGGGAACCTCCGTTCCGTAGTCCTGCGCTGATGTCACTGCACCAACAGCCGACCAGGACTAGTGAGGGAGGCCACCAAAGCGACCTATGACAACTCCAGAGGAGTTACAAGCTTCAACAGCTGAGATGGGAGAGACTGTGCTAACAACAATTGTTGCCCAAGTGCATCACCAGTCACAGCTTTATGGGAGAGTGACAACGAGAAAGCCACTTTTGAAAAAAAACTTTGCCAGAAGCCATGTGGGAGACTCTGAAGTCCGACTAAATGCAGACTTGGTATTCGGCAAACATGCACATCATCAAAACCACACCATCCCTATCATGAAGCACTGTGGTGACTACATCATGCTTTAGGGATGCTTCACTGAAGCAGGCCCTGGAAAGTTTGTGAAAGTAGAGGGTAAACTGAATACAGCAAAATTCAGGGAAATTCTGGAGAAAAATGTGATGCTGTCTGCAAGAGAACTACAACTTGGGAGAAGATCTGTGTTCCATTGAGACGATCCAAAACATAAAGCCAAAGCTACATGGGAATGGCTTAAAAACAACAAAGTTAATTTCCTGGAGTGGCCAAGTCACAGTTCAGACCTCAATCCAACTGAGAATTTGTGGCTGGACTTGAAAAGGGCTGCTCATTCACAATTCCCATGCAATCTGACAGAGCTTGAGCAGTCTTGTAAAGAAGAATGGGGAAAAATTGCAATGTCCAGATTGCAAAGTAGATAAGGCTATAATTACTGCCAAGGGTGTATCTACGAAAAACCGACTTGAAGGGTGTAAATACTTATGCGATCAATTATTTTGTGTTTCATATTTATAATTAATTTAGATCATCCTGTAGATATCTGTTTTTGCTTTGACAATAAAGAGTCCTTTTCTGTTGACTAGTGTCAAAAGAGCCAAATTAAATCCATTGTGATTCAATGTTGTAAAACAATAAAACATGAAAACTTCCAATGGGGGGGGGGTGAATACTTTTTATAGGCACTGTATATACTTAATGTAAGTCACTTTTCTCTCTATATTTATAATTTATTTCATCAAACTGCTGCTGTAAAGTTAACAACTTTCATGACATATGCTGGTGATATTAAATCTGGTTCTGATTCCTCAGGAGGCTACAGAAATTTGGGCACGTCCCTGTTGACCCTTAACAATTTTTATTAATGTATCATAAAAACATCCTATCTGGATGCATCACAGCTTGGAATGGGAACTGTTCTGCCTGTGACCGCAAGAATCTACAGATTTGTGGACACAGCCAGCACATCATACCAACTAGCCTCCCTTCTTATGGACTCTGTCTCTAATTTTCACTGCCTTGGTAATATAATCAAAGACCCTTCCGAACCTGGACATTCTCTCTTCTCCCTTTTCCCATTGGGCAGAAGACACAAGAGCCTGAAATCATGTACCATCACTTTCTACCCAACTTTTATAAGACTAATGAATCATTCACTTATACAAGACCTCACAATCTACCTTGTTATGACCTTGTACTTTATTGTCTACCAGCACTCTACTCTGTAATACTTTACTCTGCATTCTGCTATCGTTTAACCTTGTACTACTTCACTGCACCGTTTAATGATATGATCTGTACGAACAATATGCAACACAAGCTTTTCACTGTATCTTGGTACATGTGACAATAATAAACCAAATTCCAATTTCTAATATTTATAACTAAGATCTACTTACTCGTGCTTGCTGGATGAGGGCAAGTCATGGTACTCTCCAAGGACTGTTACCTGGCATCTATTGTCAGCAATATGGATGACTTAGTAGGCAAACATTAATTAACAACAATAAAAGCTGGATTTCAAATCAATGCTGAGTTGACACAAAGTAATGGTGGTAAAGCACTTTACGATCCTCTGTGAGATGGGTGTGAGAAATCAATTTAAATGACTTGGCGAGGAAGTGGAAGAGAAGATTAGTAAATATGCAGATGACATGAAAGTAGATGGAGTTGTGGACAGGGTAGAAAGCTGCAGTTTACAACAGGACATTGAGAGGATGCAAAGCTAGGCTGAGAAGTGGCAGATGGAGTTCAATCCAGAGAAATGTGAAGTCATACACCTTGGAATGATGAACTTGAAGGGAAAGTATGAATTTAATGGCAGGATTCTTAAGTGTGGAGAAACAGAGGGATCTTGGTCCATGTCTATAGATTTAAGAGTCTCTTGGATATTCACATGGAAGAAAGAAAAATGGAGGACTATGTGAAGTTTTAATTTTATCTTGAATTGGTTGAAAGGCTGACACAACTTCAAGGGCTAAAATGCCTGTACTGTTCTATGTTCTACAAAAGTTCCTGCTCCTGATGATTGTCCAAATAAACAATGGAACAATTCAATGTTTACATTTATTCTGTGGCAGGAGTAAAGGGAAATTTTTAATGGAGCTTCACAAAGGCTTAATCAGATGAAGGTGGTTATATTAAAAGCTTAGTCACAGGTAGATCTTATTTGGTTGAGCAGTGTAGAGAAAATTTTACAATATCCAAACTAGTTCAATACAGGCTGCCAAAAGAGGGTTAACAGAGATGCATAAATGGACAAAGTTTTGACATATCAGTATGAGCTTGCAGAGTAGGGAGATGATCAAGAAGCTTAATAAGCCTCAACAATGACATGAGCACCATTCACTGCCAAGTTTAAAATATGGAAAAATGGTGCAAGTAAATCAGTGGCCACTTTGTTAGGCATACCTGTATGCTCATTAATGCAAATATCTAATCAGTCAATCATGTGGCAGCAACTCAGTGCATGAAAGCATGCAGATATACTCAAGAGGTTCAGTTGTTGTTCAGACCAAGTATTAGAATGGCAAGTAAATATGATCTATGTGATTTTGACCATGGAATGTTTGTTAGTGCCTGACAGGGTGGTTTGAGTATCTCTGAAACTGCTGACCTCCTGGGATTTTCATGTACAACAGACTCTAGAGTTTACAGAGAATGGTATGTAAAACAAAAAGCATCCAGTAAGCAGCACTTCTGTGGCTGAAAATGCCTTGTTAATGAGAAAGGTCAGAGAAGAATGGCCGGACAAGTTCAAGCTGACAGGAAGGCAACAGTACTTCAAATAAATGTTACAATAGAGGTGTGCAGAGGAGCATCTCTGAATGCAACATGTTGAACCTTAAAATCAATGGGCTACAGCAGCAAAAGATCACAAACATACGCA
Source organism: Hypanus sabinus (assembly GCF_030144855.1). Taxonomy (NCBI): domain Eukaryota; kingdom Metazoa; phylum Chordata; class Chondrichthyes; order Myliobatiformes; family Dasyatidae; genus Hypanus; species Hypanus sabinus. Next base: position 178,569,402 of record NC_082708.1, on the reverse strand, counting down.
CTCAGTGGTGACTTTATTAGCTGCAAAGGGATTAAAAAATGGTGTGGGGTGAAATCTTGGAAATAAGCAATCAGTGAGTATTTACAAAGAAATGAATTAATGCACAGAATGCTGGTTTCATTCTGAGATTCACATTCTGACGTGTTTCGATGCAAGGTGAATAAAGGACAAACAAAATCACATTTGTTTCAATTTTATTATGGATAATAAAAATCACTCATAACAATCAAAACAAAATTCATACATTGCTTCCTAAGAACAAAGACGTTGCCGTAACGAGAACACTGCATAGACAAATGGTTTGACATGGTGATGGGGGAGATGGGTGGGAAGAGGATTGGCAGAATAGACATTGTACATCACGCAACTGAACACCTAGATTCCAAATCAGAACACCAACATTAAAAAAGAAAAGCTGCTGCATGAAAGGAATGGTTAATACGTTAACTTGTAAGGTTAAACCTTTCAGTTCCCCACCCTTGACAAAATCAGCCAGGAACGCGGTGTTTAGCACATACCCGCTTACATCATCAAACATGGCCACGTGTACCTCAGAAAAATCAGCCTGATTTTAAAAAGATTCTGTACAGAAACATCTATAGTTTTAGAAAATATGCTCAATAACAATTCATCAAGTGGTGCAATGCTGATAGCCTGTGGCCTTACTGGACAAGCTTTCAAGGGCGAGTTCACAGCAGGCAATGTTTATAAGGGTTAACAGCCTAATATCCCTCTCACATTCCACAATATTTTTATAACAAAAGGCTCTATTTTGTATCAATAATGCTATTTAAAAAAAAATTATTCCACCCATCATCTTGAATTTTGGAATAGATGGATTGGTGCCTTGAATCTGTATCCATCAGGCATTGGGTTGTAACGACCCCAAAAAAAAGACATTCCTTTGGGGACCTTAGTGAAGCTTGGGAAGGGGAAAACTTTCAGCACATACTTAGAATGGACTCTAGCCCACACTGAGCAGCTAAGAGAGTACTCAGATAAAATAACTGCCCACTTATTTCTCTCCTATTGCATGAGAATATCATATGTGCACTGAGCCTCTGCTCTCTGAGTTTTGTGAAAAGGATGAAAATTTATCTCATTGTAGTAGACACAATTTGACAGCTTTGATGCAGGATCAGACCTCCCCTGGCTGGCATGTCTAGAACCAGGGGTCACAGGATCCAAATCAGGAATCAGCTATTCAGGGCAGATAAGAAGAATTTTCTTTACCCACAGATTAGTCACTTAGAAATTCCTCATCCAGGAGAGCAGTGGAGGCTCAGTCACTGAGGGCATTCAAGATTTTTTTAAAAGTTAGATTTGCAGGAATTAAAAAGGTACGGGATTGGTATGGAAAATGGTGCTGACGGAAATTATCAGTAAAGATCAAGGGCTGAATGAGCTAATCTCATATCTTTACATAGACTGGAATATAAACGGATAAATTTCAACTGAAGTTAATGAAACAAGAAAAAACTGGCTTGGTATTTTGTAAAATATCATGAAATGATAGGATGCGTGTTTGCTTCTGATAGGGACTGACTCAACAAAGAAATGTATGACATTTTCTGTTAAAATATTCATCTGTGAAACTATCACATAAGAGTGAATTATTCAGTCATGCCCTAAAATATTCACACAAACTATTCCATTATTCCAAGAAATACTGTCCTCTGGTTGCACTAGGTTTAAGTTAGAGCTTTGAATTTACAAGGGGCACCCCTATTAGATCTGTTTATGGACAGGCAAAATCTATTTTTAGACTCTGCATGAGAGCTAATATATATGACAACAGGTCAGATGACAGCACTTTCACTAAAGGAAAATTAACAAATTCTGTAGGAATTCAAAAAATTCAATGCTGAATGCTATTTGGCTCATCAGGTTTGAGAGAACAAATCAAATTAGTGCTATTCTTTCTTTATTCTACATCACTTCCAAAACTACTTTCACCACCCTCACAAGCAATGGATTCCACATGACAACTTACTAAGTGACTTTTCTGTCTCTCTTCGTTGGTCATTCTATTTTAAATCTGTGTTACCTTTACCGATCTTGTAGATGATGAGAGAAGAAACTGCCAGCAATTGAGAGAGCCACCATTTCTATTTTTATTTGCTATATATTAATTCAGATTTTTAATATTATTTTGCATAATCAATACTCATATTACAGTGGACCTCAGATCTGGACATTTTCACTTGTCACACATTTGTGAGCCTGACACCAACAAGGCAAATGCTGCATAATCACACCATGGGATCTGTCATTTCAAACAGGTGCAACATGAGTAAGTTTCCTCCATCTTAAGAACTGAGGCTCAAGATGGCCACTCCTGCCCATTGTCACTTTGGAGACCAAGCTTTGGGCCATGACCTCATGAAGAATACTCACATTCAATACTGCTATCAGGGTGCATTACTAAATGCTGGCACAAGGCACTTTCATTTCACTTTACTTCTTCACTGCTAGCAGCAGACAACTATGCTTCTGCATTGTTCAGGAGTTGATATATCTCACTTCCACAAAGACTGACATGACTTCTGTAATCTTTGTTAGTGTTTGTAAACCAAGTCTACAATAAATATAAGCAGCATGGAGTAAATGAGATGCTCGAGGAATATAAAGAATGTAAAAAGAATCTTAAGAAAGAAATTAGAAAAGCTAAGATACGAGGTTGCTTTGGAAAGTAAGGTGAAAATAAATCCAAAGGGTTTCTACGGTTATATTAATAGCAAAAGTATAGTGAGGGAGAAAATTGGTCCTTTAGAGAATCAGAGTGGACAGCTATGTGTGGAGCCAAAAGAGATGGGTGAGATTTTGAACAATTTCTTTTCTTCGATATTCACTAAGGAGGAGGATATTGAATTGTGTAAGGTAAGGGGAACAAGTAGGGGAGTTATGGAAACTATAACGATTAAAGACGAGGAAGTCCTGATGCTTTTAAGGAATATAAAAGTGGGTAAGTCTCCAGGTCCTGACAGGATATTCCCTAGCACCTTGTGGGAAGTTAGTGTAGAAATAGCAGGGGCTCTGACAGAAATATTTCAAATGTCATTAGAAACCAGGGTGGTGCCAGAGGATTGGCGTATTGCTCATGTTGTTCCATTGTTTAAAAAGGGTTCTAAGAGTAAACCTAGCAATTATAGGCCTGTAAGTTTGATTTCAGTGGTGGGTAAATTAATGGAAAGTATTCTTAGAGATGGTATATATAATTATCTGGATAGACAGGGTCCGATTAGGAACAGTCAACATGGATTTGTGTGTGGAAGGTCATGTTTGACAAATCTTACTGAATTTTTTTTAAGAGGTTACTAGGAAAGTTGACGAGAGTAAAGCAGTGGATGTTGTCTATATGGACTTCAGTAAGGCCTTCGACAAGGTTCCACACGGAAGGGTAGTTAGGAAGGTTCAATCATTAGGTATTAATATTGAAGTAGTAAAACAGATTCAACAGTGGCTGGATGGGAGATGCCAGAGAGTAGTGGTGGATAACTGTTTGTCAGGATGGAGGCTGGCGACTAGTGGTGTGCCTCAGGGATCTGTACTGGGTCCAATATTATCTGTCATATACATTAATGATCTGGATGATGGGGTGGTAAATTGGATTAGTAAGTATGCAGATGATACTAAAATAGGTGGTGTTGTGGAAAATGAAGTAGGTTTTCAAAGCTTGCAGAGAGATTTAGACCGGTTATATGAGTGGGCTGAAAGATGACAGATGGAGTTTAATGCTGATAAGTGTGAGGTGCTACATTTTAGTAGGACTAATCAAAATAGGACATACATGGTAAATGGTAGGGCATTGAAGAATGCAGTAGAACAGAGTGATCTAGGAATAATGGTGCATAGTTCCCTGAAGGTGGAATCTCATGTGGATAGGGTGGTGAAGAAAGCTTTTGGTATGCTGACCTTTATAAATCAGAGCATTGAGTATAGGCGTTGAATGTAATGTTAAAATTGTACAAGGCCAAATTTGGAGAATTGTGTACAGTTCTGGTCACTGAATTATAGGAAAGATGTTAACAAAGTAGAGAGAGTACAGAGAAGATTTACTAGAATGTTACCTGGGTTTCAGCACCTAAGTTACAGAGAAAGGTTGAGCAAGTTAGGTCTTTATTCTTTGGAGCATAGAAGGTTGAGGGGGGACTTGATAGAGGTATTTAAAATTATGAGGGGGATAGATAGAGTTGACGTGGATAAGCTTTTTCCATTGAGATAGGGAAGATTCAAACAAGAGGACGTGAGTTGAGAGCTAAGGGGTAAAAGTTTAGGGGTAACATGAGGGGGAACTTCTTTACTCAGGGAGTGGTAGCTGTGTGGAACAAGCTTCCAGCAGAAGTGGTAGAGTCAGGTTCGATATTGTCAGTTAAAGTAAAATTGGATAGGTATATGGACAAGAAAGGAATGGAGGGTTATGGGCTGAGTGCAGGTTGGTGGGACTAGGTGAGAGTAAGCGTTCGGCATGGACTAGAAGGGCCGAGATGGCCTGTTTCTGTGCTGTAATTGTTATATGGTTTACTTTCAGGAGATTATGACTCAGCTGAACCATTATGTATCGTGAAGGTATTCCCGTAATCCCATTGGCAGGAATCAGAATTTTTTAAATTTGTAAAATTTAGCCACTAAATAACAAAATACAGCAATTTCATTTTTCCTCTGCATAAATTTTCTTTTGGGCAGCAAGGGGATTTACTCTGCATCCTCTGTATAACTTGCTTTTCCTACTCAGTTTAGTGCTACCAGTAAGCTTAGACACACACTTTTTACTCTGTCCCCTCTTCCAAATTGTTAATCTATATTGTGAACAATTGCGACCCCAGCACTGACCCCTGCGGCACTCTGCTCAGCACTGATCGCCAACCAGAGGAATCTTATTTATCCCATCTGCATTCCAGTGGATAATCAATCTCCTACCCATGTTAATAAATTACCCCCAACTCCTTTCATCCTTATCTTATGAAAAAGCTTTTTATGCAGCACTTTATCATACACCTTCTGAAAATCCAAGTATACAGCATCCACCTGCTCCCCCTCTATCCAGTGTTCATTATATCCTCAAAGAAGTCCAGTAAGTTTGTCAAACCGGGACCTGCCCTTTATGAATCTATGCTTTGACTGCCTGTTGAAACCACATCTATCTAGATGACTCACTATTTCTTCCTTAACAATACCTTCAAGCCTTTTCCTGTCTACAGACATTAAGCTAACTGGCCCATTGTAGGCCTTTAGCCTACATTAAATAGTGGCTTGACATTTGCTATCTTCCTATCTGCCGGGACCTGCCCAGAGTTTCGAGAGTTATGATATATTAGCACAAACACATCATGGAGAGATTTGTATAAAGTATTAAATAATTTTGGGTCTAAGTGGCGTGAAGGAGCAGAACCAGTCAGGAGATAAGTACAAGAATATTAACTAAAACTTCATAGACAAATGTGAATTTACTTTTCATTGTTTGTTCCATATTCTCTTCCTAGTCAGTAGGCCATCATTTAAACTATCAAATGCATCCTGGCCCTCCGAGCAATCCCATTTCACTACAATGTATTCCTTCTCACATGCCCATCAACCCATCAACTCCCCTACTCAGTTCTTCTCCCACCCACCTACACAATCAAGGGCAATTTTACTGTTTCCAGCATATCTTTAGGGTGTTGGAGGAAACCAGAACACCCAACAAAAACCCACTAATTGAGTCTATGCCACAGACAGCAAATGCAGAGTTAGCTTTCATTTCAAGAGGACTAGAACACAAAAGCAAGTACGTATTACTAATACTTTATAAAGGAGTTAGTTAGACCTCATTTGGAATATTATGAGCAACTTTGGGCAACATGTCTCAGGTAAGTTGTGCAGGCCCTGGAAAGGGTCCAGAGGAGGTTCACAAGAATGATTACAGGAATGAAAAGCCTGGAGGAGGAGTGTTTGATGTATCTGGACGTGTACTCAATGGTTTTCAGAAGGATGGGATTTGATTATCATGGAACCCCACCCAATACTGAAATGCCTGGAGAGTGTGAATGTGATCACATTCTTCAGACAAAGAGTCCAAGACCTGAGGGAACAGTCCCAGAATAAAAGGAATACATTTAAAACTGATAGGAGGAAGAATTTCTTCAGCCACAGGGTACTGATCGGTGGAATTTGATACCACAGAGGGCTGTGGTGGCCAAATCATTGGGTGTATTGAAGGAAAAGATTCATAACTCCCTTACTAATTAAGGAACCACGACTTACAGGGAAGAAAGTGGGAGGATGGGGTTGCAAAATATCATCTATAATTAAATGCTGGAAATGGCTTGATGGTCCACATGGCCTAATTCTGTTCCTGTATTTTATGGTCTGACAAGGGGAAAGAGATTAGAGGGAATATAAGGGAGTCCTTCACACAGAGAGTGAAGGACATCCTTCACATCCTTCTACCTGGATTTCACTAACTGAGAGTGTGGTTGTAGCTGGATTATCCAACCTTGCTTCTGTATCTTATGGTCTGATCACAGGAAGAACGTGAAAACTTCACATAGAGAGCACAGGGACCAGGATCAAACCTGCAACACTGGAATTAGTTCCCATAGCACTACTGCACAATGAAAAAAAAAAGGATCTGAACAATTTTTCTTATGTATTTGGGAACTCTAAAGCTATTTGGTTTAACTTTTAACTGAACATAATTGCAAATCTAAACAACTTTTTTAACAAAATGAGGAATTATCATTATTACTAAAAATATCCAAAATGAAAGTATAATCTTTCTTTGGGACTTTAAAAAAAAGCCATGCATATGTTGCAATTTTGCAACAAGCACAGAAAAAAAGCCGGAAATACTCAGCGGGTAGGGCAATATCTGTGGAAAGACACCCAGACTTGAAATATTGATTGTTTCTCTTTCTACAAATGTTGTCTAACCTGCTGAGTTTTCCCAGCACTTTCCACGCTTATCTCTCTTTGGGATGCTGTATTTTCAGAGTGAGAAGATGGATGAGGTCTTTCTGAAGATGATGGGCTGGCGATTTGCGAGGAAATCCCGAATGTGCACCAATGCTGACAAAGGGCGTGGGGGTACCGACTGCCTACCAATTTCCCCCCGGTTGGAGAATTAGCTGTTAACCCTTAAAATAGTGGAATTAAATGGCAATTGTTTAAAAATGCACCAAGCTTCCATTTAATGCAATAGACCCTTAATACCAAACTCGGGTAATAAGGCGTTTAAATTCATTCTCTATACTTTACAACTATTTATAATGCATTAGTGAAATCCGACCTTGAACATCACAACATGGGCACAGAAGCTTATTAAACTGTATTTTAGTAATGATTTTCGGAATTGTCTTTGAAAGTAGTGTAAAGGAGATCGAAGATCCTTACTTGAAGGAGACAAGGCGCCACCCTTGTTGCTGATGGAGGTCCCGTATCCTAGCAACGTGCGTCATTAATTGGCTTCCCCGAAAATAATGTGCGTCGCTGAATGAGTTCCCCGAGAAGAAATGCGCGGCACTAAAATGGTTCCCCCGGAGAGAATGTGCGTCGCTGAATGGCTTACTGGGCTTGTGTGCGGCTGATTTGCTTTTCTCCGGTTGAGATGCGATGTCCAGTTGTCCGGTGCGAGCGTGTGTCCGTGTTTATATACCCTTGACGACGCTGCACAAACCTTTCGTGCCCCTTTTTTTTCCGTGTCAAATGTTCTGCTGGTCCCCGGTGCGGGGTGAGTGTAGGAGCGGGCGGCGATGGTGGAGACGGTCCTACTGGTGCGAGTTCCGGGGATGGATGGGATGAGTTGGGATCGGGAGCGTTGTGTCGCGGCCTGGGCCCTCCACCGGCTTCACATCGTGGGCTGGAAGAGGAGCGCCGCTGGCAGCAGGCTCCAGAGCAGCCGGGAGTCGCTGCGCAAGGCCTCTGCCAGGCCCCGGGCCTCGGAGGCCTCCCGGCTGGGGTTCGACTCCTTCCACAGCAACCGCTCGTCGGCCGACTGAAAAACAATTTTGAAATAAACAATGAAACCATGGTTATTGCATGGAAAAGGTAAACATAAATTATGCTAAATGCACAAAATATAACATTTGGAACTATTAAACTATATAGCACAAAAACAGGTCCTTTGGCCCACGATGTTATATTTATGATACCTAATTAAACGAATCCCTTACTTTATACTACCACAGTACTCTGAATAATGATCTGTATGAATAGTTTGCAAAATACGTTTTTCACTGTACTCAGTACATGAGTCAATAATAAATCAATTTACCCTTGGCCCGTATCCCTCCAAAATCAGCACATTCAAATGCCTACATAAAATTCTCTTAAATGAATGCTTTGCATATGCCTCCACCACCACCCAGCAGCACATTCCAGGTACGCACTACTCTCAGTGTAAAGAAAAGTCCTGCCCCGTGCATCTCGTGTGAGCTTTCTCTTGCCTTAAGTGCATGCGCTCTAGTATTAGATTTTCAACCCTGGTAAAAAGTTTCTGGCTGTCTATGCCTCTCATAATTTTATAAACTTCTGTCAGGTCTCCCCTCAGACTCTATCGCTCCAGAGCAAACAAGTCTAGTTCGTCCAACCTCTCCTAGCACATTATGTTTTAATTTGTACAATACTTCTTTTAGAGGCTGCAGTTAGTGGATTGTATATAGTTATGGCCTCCATATTACAGGAAAGATATAGTGACCCTGAAGAGAGTGCAGAGCAGATTCACCAGGATGCATCGGTATTAGCATATGGTATATAAATGTATAGAGCATTAATATATGGTATACCATGATGTATTAGTATTAGCTTATAGTCTTATAGGAGAATGGGGTTATAAAGGAAATGGATCTACCATGATAAAATGGCAGAACAGACTTGATGGGCCATTTGGACTTACTCTGCTCCTATGATTTATGGTATTGCCAGGGATAATGCAATACAGTGAACAGTTTTGGCTTGCATGTGATCCAGATTACAGTATGATAGTAAAATGTTAACCTGCGCATCATCTTTGAGTATCCTATGAACATGGACCCTAAGATCTCTCTGATCCTCCACACTGCCAAGAATCTTACCATTCATATTCTGTCTTCAAATTTGACCAACCAAAACAAACCACTTCACATTTATCTAGGTTGAAGTCCATCTGCCACTTCTCAGACCAGTTCTATATCTTATCAATGTCCCGTTGTAACCTCTGACATTCCTCCAGACCATCCACAACAGCCCCAACTTTTGTGTCATCAGGAAATTTACCAACTCGCTCTTATACTTCTCATCCAGGACACTTATAGAAATCACAAAGAGGAGAGATCCCAGATCCTTGGGTAACACCACTGGTCACCAACTTCCATGCAGAATATGAACCATCTACAATCACCCATTGCCTTCTGTGGGCAAGCCAATTCTGGATCCACAAAGCAAGGTCTCCTTGGATCCCATGCCTCCTTATTTTCTGAATGCATGGGTAACCTTATCAAATGACTTACTGAAATCCATATACACTACATCCACTGCTCTACCTTCATCAATGTGTTTTGTTACATCCTCAAAGAATTCAATCAGGCTCGTAAGGCACAACCTGCCCTTGATAAAGTCATGTTGACTATCCCTAATTAGATTGTCTCCAAATACTCATAAATCCTACCTCTCAGGATCTTCTTCAACAATTTGCCCACCACTGAAGTAAGACTCACTGGTCTATAATTTCCTGGGTTATTTCTACTCCCTTTCTTTAACAAGGGAACAACATTTGCAATCCTCCAATCCTCTGGTACTTCTCCCATCCCTATTGATGTAAGAGATTATTGCTGGAGGCTCAGCAATCTCCTCCCTCACCTCCCACAGTAGCCTGGGGTATATCCTGTCTGGACCTGGTGACTTATCTAACTTAAAGCTTTTCAAAAGCTCCAATACATCCTCTTTCTTAATGTGTATATGCTCAGTCCACTGTAAGTCATCCCTACAGTTGCCAAGGTCCTTTTCCCTGGTGAATACCGAAGCAAGTATTCATTAAGTACTTCCGCTACCTCCTCCGACTCCATGCACGTTTCCACTATCGCACCTGATTAGTCCTATTCTCACACGGCTCATCCTCTTGCTCTTTACATGCTTTTAGAATGCTTTGGGATTTTCCTTCATCCTGCTAGCCATGGCCCCTTCTAGCTCTCCTAATTTCATTCTTAAGCTCCTTCCTGGCAACCTTGTAATTTTCTAGACCTCCAACAGTACCTAGTTTCTTGAACTTTTCGTAAGCTTTTCTTTTCCTAACTAGATTTTGTTCATCCTTTGTACACGATGGTTCTTTAACTCTACCATCCTTTCTCTGTCTCAATGGAACATCCCTATGCAGAATTCCATGCACGTTTCCTAAACATTTGCCACATTTCTGCCATGCATTTCCCTGAGAACATCTGCTTCCAAGTTTCTGCCTAAAAGCATCGTATTTCCCCCACCCCAATTAAGTGTTTTCCCAAATTGTCTGCACCTATCCCTCTCCAGGTAAAGGAAGATAGAGTTTGTAATCAATACCTCCAAAATGCTCTCCCAACAAGAGATCTGACACCTGACCAGGCTCATTTCCCAATACCAGATCAAGTACAGCTTCACCTCTAGTTGGTTGTATCTGTCCAACCCACAGAAACCTATGAGTATTACTCTCTGTTGTTTCTTAGTCATTAGCCCCAATGCAGGTTTTGACCCAAAACTTCGACAATTCCTTTCCTGCCACAGATACTGCTCAGCCCTCTGAGTTCCTCCAGCAGATTGTTTGTGGCTTCAAATTCCAGCATTTGCATTCTCTTGAATCTCTCTTTGTAGTCATTTGAATGCATTTTACGAAATCCCGTGATGGCCACTTGTAGCTTGCTCAGACCTAACATTTGCAGGAAGCTATTCAGCCAACAGCTATCTAAATTAATTTTGCTCCCCTGCTGTTCCCATCGCAAAGTTTTCCCTATTAATTAAATCTCCCTTTAATCTTGGACCTGGGGAAACAGAATATAATCTCTGTGTGTGTTGACTTTATTAGAACACCAAAAAAAAAATGGAGCTTAGAGGATATAAACAAAAGTGAATTAGAGGTAAGCATAGACTAGACCCCAGGAAAATCATTGCATGTAACACAGTAGTATAAACAAGGATAGTACAGCAGGTGCCTGGAATTACCTCACTGAATACCTAAGCTGTCATTTGTTTAACCCTTGAATCCAAAGCAAAAACACTCCTATTGCAACATATTTGCAGTTGCACTCTTTCATTCCCAGAACTCTTCATTCTTAGCACCACAGTTCCTATGCTATTCTTGCAGAGTCAATACGATGACTTTGGGGGTAGCACAAATAAAGATTCCCTTCCCCTCTGATTTTGCTGTGTCGCGGGTTCCAGGAAACTCTAGCATGTGACCATTCTTCACAGGAAAGTTGCTTAATCCTGAGCATTACAACTGCTCCATATTACCGTGCCCGAACGAAAGCTGGTCACTCCCTTTTCCAAGCACTGTGATAATCGTATCAGGGAAACTTCTGAATCTGTGTCTTCAACAAACACAAGATAGTGAAGGTAAACATTAAACCATTAGAGGAAAACTTTAGAGGGACAGAATTAAGCATCAATCTGTAAATACACTCAGTGGCCACTTTATTAGATACAAATGTACACCTGCTCATTGATGCAAATGTCTAATCAGTCAATTTTGTGACAGCAACTCAATGCACAAAAGCATGCAAACATGGTCAAGAGGTTCAGTTGTTGTTTAGACCAAACATCAGAAAGAGGAAGAAATGCGATCTAAGTGGCTTTAACTGTAGAATGATTGTTGGTGCCAGACAGGGTGGTTTGAGTAACTCAGAAATTGCTGATCTCTTAGGATTTTCACGCACAGCAGTATCTAGAGTTTATAGAAATTGGTACAAAGAACAAAAAAAAGCATCCATTGAGCAAAGGTTCTGTGGGTGAAAAGAGCCTTGTTAATGAGAGAGGTCAGAGGAGAATGGCCAGACTGGTTCAAGCTGACGGGAAGGCGACAGTAACTCAAATAACTACGCATTACCACAGTGGTGTGCTGAAGAACGTCTCTGAACACACAATTGACCAAACCTTGAAGTGGATGGGCTACAGCAGCAAAAGAACATAAACATACTATGTGGCTACTTTGTTATGTACACGATCTACCTAATAAAGTGGACACCGAGTGTATATTGTGGAAATCTAATAGCTTCACCTTCAGTAGTTCAATGACCCCTTATGTTCATAATGCTTCCTGACTCATTGAACAGGCAACCCCCATGTTACAGCCTTTCGTGATACAGAAATTCTGTTCTCTGTAATTTATAAATCACTACCCGAAAATCTGAGATATGGAACAAAATTCCTTCTTACGGATGTTATGTGGGAAAAAGATGTGAAAGAAACAACAGATGTTTGTTTTATCCGTGGTCACTCTATACTGTGGGGCAATACGATTTGGATATACCATTATCGATTTAATTGGATTGGCAGCCTCTCCCTCTGAGGATATGAAGAAGCATCTCAGAGTGTAGCACTGTTGCGCTATTCATCTGTGAGGCATTGTGAGCAGCCGCAGTGGCCGTAGACAGCTTGTACTCCATCTCCTTAAAGTAATTCCTCTGCCTTTCCTACACTTCCACTGCTACCATGCTTTAACTCATTAACCCCCCCTCAACTCCTTCTACACCCATGAACCCCCCCAATCTCTTCACTTAACAACCCTACTTCCAAATACGTTCCTAATCCACAAGATTAGATTAAATGATTTAGATTAGATTTAGATAAACTTTGTCATACGTACATCGAACCATTGAAGCATACAGTGAAATGTGTCAATTGTGTCAACGACCAAAACATTTGGAGGATTGCGCTGGGGGCACTGCACAAGTGCTGCCAACAGTCTAGATAGGTACATGGATAGGAGTAGACAGTTTTATTGGTTTGGCATAGACAAGATGGGCTGAAGAACTTGTATCTGTGCTATATCTTTCTATGACTCAATGCTTCCGGGGACAATATAGCACGCGCACACTTTCCTAATTCTAACTCATACATCTTTGGAATGTGGGAGGAAACCAGAGCACCCTCTATAGATCAGAAACAAGAGAAAATCTACAGATGCAAGAAATCCAAAGCAAAACACACAAAATGCTGGAGGAACTCAGCATGCCAGGCAGTGTCTATGGAAAAGAGTAAACAGTCGATGTTTCAAGCCCTTCATCAGGACTGGGAAGGAAGTGGAGAAGACAGGGTGGGAGGAAGAAGTACAAGATGGTAGGGGATAGGTAAGGGGTGGGGGTGAAGTAAAGAGCTGGGAAGTTGGTGAAAGAGATAAAGGGCTGGAGAAGGGGAAACCTGATAGGAGAGGACAGAAGACCATGGAAGAAAGGAGAGGGGGAGGAGCACCAGAGGGAGGTGATTGACAGGTAAGAAGATAAGTTGTTAGAGGGAAACAGGAATGGGGAATGATGAAGGAGAGAAGGGCAGATAATTACTGGAAGTTTGAGAAATCAATGTTCATGCCATCAATTTGGAGGTTACCCTGAAGAATATAAGTTGTTGCTCCTCCAACCACCACCACCCTCTATAGATGCTGACCGACCCATTGAGTTTCTCTAGCTTTCTGATTTTGATTAATATGAGAGAAAAACAGGCTGGAAGAATGCACCTCCACTTATAGCATGGGGTTCAATGGGAAAACGGAGGTTGCATTACAGAAAGTCATGATATGTACAGTCATCTATGCCTCCCTAATGTGGGTGTCACCTGTAGTACATTTAGTGTTATTTAGTCAGTTCAAACAATCAGTTTGGGGGGGGGGGGGTTTAAGCCATGGCAATTGTATGTCAGCCCTTAAGTTTAAAATGAAAACATACAATTTGAAAATAATTTTATGAGCCTTTTGCACCATTTTATAGGCAGCATCCAAAGTAACGAGTCCAATGTAGTTAAGTGCTTGCAGACTTGTTGCCACTGCCCATAAGATTTCCTTTGACCTGATTGATGAACGTTGCACCTCACTGTTCTCCACTCCCCCGGCCTCAGTTATATTTTTCAGTGATGAGCACAAGCAGGCTGCAAGGGCAACACATTAATGATGTGATCACAGAGGCTGTCTCTGTCCTTCCAATTCACTTTAATGGAAGGTGGACATACCCAATTTAAAAACTTGTTTGCTGCTGGTCACCCTGTAATTTTATGCAAGGTGTCAAATCTCGAAGGGAAGCCCAGATAAACCACATCTTCTTCTCTCAATATTACCAGTGCGCATTTTGCACTGTCAAGTTAAACCATGCTGTAGTCTTTCTTTTGGACCCACTGATCTCTGCAATTGATGGCATTTAATGTGCCATTAGAATGAAGTACAATGTACCATTACTAACAGGCTATAATGGCTTAGAACTCACATCGCTGTACTGTGCAACTACAGAGTCTTAGATTAATAATCTAAAGGAATGCATATCTCACCATAACCATCTGAGATTTCTCATTTTTTAAAACAAAATTGGTAATAAAAGGCAGAAATCAGTGAAAATAACCATGAATGTCATGTAAAGCAAATTACCGTCTGCACTCAGTCCCTAAAAAATGGCCACTGAGTGTATGTTCATGCTCCTCTGCTACTGTACCCCATCCACTTCAAGCATCAACATGTTGTGCTTTCAGAGATACTCATCTGCACACCACTGTTGTAATGTGTTGTTATCTGAGTTACCGTCACCTTCTTGTCAGCTTGAACCAGTCTGACCTCTCTTATTAATGAACACACACAAAATGCTGGTGGAATGCAGCAGGCCAGGCAGCATCTATAGGGAGAAGCGCTGTTGATGTTTCGGGCTGAGACCCTTCATCAGGACTAACTGAAAGGAAAGATAGTAAGAGATTTGAAAGTAGGAGGAGGAGGGGGAAATGTGAAACAATAGGAGAAGACCGGAACGGGTGGGGTAAAGCTGAGAGCTGGAAAGGTGATTGGCATTACCACCACCCCCTCTGGTCTTCTCCTATCATTTCGCAACAACTGAATTGAATTGACTTTATTTCTTACATCCTTCATATACACGAGGAGTAAAAATCTTTACATCTCCATCTAAGTGTACAATGTGCAATTTATAGTACTGTAATTTGTAACAAATAGTAAGCACAACAGGACAGTCAATATAACATACTAATACAATTGCATCAGCATGAATTAATCAGGCTGATGGCCTGGTGGAAGAAGTTGTCCCGGAGCCTGCTGGTCCTGGCTTTTATGCTGAAGTACAGCTTCCCGGACGGTTGCAGCTGGAACAGTTTGTGGTTGGGGTGATTCAGGTCCCCCATGATCCTTCGGGCCCTTTTTACACACCTGTCTTTGTAAATGTCCTGAATAGTGGAAGTTCACATCTACAGATGCGCAGGGCTGTCCATGCCACTCTCTGCAGAATCCTGCGACTGAGGGAAGTACACCTCCCATACCAGGCAGTGACGGAACTAATCAGGATGCTCTCAGTTGTGCCCCTGTAGAAAGGATTTGGGGGCCCACACCAAACTTCTTCAACCATCTGAGGTGAAAGAGATGCTGTTGTGCCTTTTTTGCCACTCAGCCACCTGAACCTCTTGACCATGTCTGCATGCTTTTATGCATTGAGTTTTGCCACATGGTTGGCTGATTAGATATTTGCAGTAAAGAGGGGGTGTACAGGTGGACAATAAAATCTCATCACTCAAGAAAATGGATCTATGCCAGTGTAGGTAATCTCCCTCAGAGTAAAATAGCCTGGTTATTTCTTGCTTAAAATCATTATCAGGTCAAGTTGACTGCTTGCTTCCATTTAACCAAGGTCATCTAAGGATAAGGTGTGAGGATTGTTGGTGAAGGCTACAGTCCAGAAATAAATACTGAAAAAAAACTTAAGTTTGCTGACATTCTCTCATCTCTTTCCAGAGCAATGCTACACATTAATTTACAGAATAGGGATGTAAAGATAAAGATGAAAGACTAAAGACTAAAGATAAAAATTAACTTTACTGGTCACATGTACTTCAAAACATACAGTGAAATCTGTAGTTTGCATTAAGGATTTGCTGGAGGTAGCCCACCATGTCACCACACATGACCTAGCATGCCCACAACTTACTAACCATGACTTGTACGTCTTTGCAATGCGCAAGGAAACCAGAGAACTTGGAGGAAACCCACTCAGTTACAGGGAGAATGTACAAACTCCCTTTAGACAGCGGCAGAAATTGAACCCCAATCTTATATCTGGCAATATAAAAAGTTACACCAACTGATACATGACCATGCCATGCTGACCATAAATGCCATCATTTATCGTTTATTCACTAATCACCCGAGAGAAGACCCTGGTGAACAGCCTTCCTAATCGACTGTTGTTCTGGTAACATATCAACACAATTTTCTTCTAAGGTGGTCTCTTGAGGTTGTGTGTGACTTTCTTTCGGTCCAATTACAAGGATTCTGAGATGGCTGATGAGCTGTGTGTGGAGTCTGAATAATCTGCACAGGTGAGCCAGGAGGTGGTCAATGAAGCATGAGAATGTGTGGTGGGGGAGGGGGGGAATTGACTGGGATGTTTTGTGTCCAATCCCCCATTTTCTCTTGAACTCCTTGCATTCTTGTCAAGGCGTCTCAGTCACAAATCTAAAGGTTAGCTTTATTTGTCACATGTACATTGGATCATTGAATTATACAATGAAATGTGTCACTCGCATCACGAATATACTGGGGACAGCCTGCAAGTGCCATCTTGTTTCCAGCACATCCACAACCTACTAACCCTAACTGTAAGTGTATGTGGGAAGAAACCGGAGCACCTGGAGAAAGCCCACATGGCCACGTGGAGAATTGAACCCCAATCATTGATGGCTGGCTCTGTAAAGTGTTACACTAACCACTGCGGAGCCACCCAACCATTCCTAGTCCCTTTACAGATATTGTTCCTGCCTTTCTAGTGATTGGGGGCTGGGGACTACCTTGGATCAATGAGGATGTTGCATTTTCTAAAAGTGACTTTGGGAAAGGTCCTTGAGTCATTTTTCCTATGGTGCAGCTCAGTGGAGAGCATGTATCAGGAACTTGGAATCTGGTAAATAGTAGATGTGGCCTGTCCATTGCAGCCTGCACTTAGTGTGACTATGGCCTCAATGCTGAGTTGGGAGAGAACGCTGACTATGGTTCACTTATTCTGTCAGTGGAATTGGAGAAATCATTGGTGGTGCCTGTCCAGTGCTTTGAGGAGTCTGTTATGAGTGGTTGTGTCTCTGAAGTGTCAAGGAGGTTGGGGATCACTTCTGTTCGGTAGACTGTGAGTTTTGTGCTGGGCTTGAGCTCTTGATCAATAATCTTTTGCTCAGACACCAGTGGCAGCAGTGAATTTCATCCTCAATGTCTTAAACTTCATGAAAATGAACCATATCTTAAATATCCATAAAACAAAGATCCTCTATTCGCCCTCCCTCATGGTCAACACCCCTTATAATGAAGGTCTCTTCATTTGGGCACCACAACAAACAAATATGTGCTGGCTTTGGAAAGGTTCAGAAAAAGCTCACAAGAATGATCCCAGGAATGACAGGGTTAATGCAACATGAGTGTTTGATGGCTCTGACCTATACTTGCTGGAGTTTTAAAGAATGGGGGGGGGATCTCATTGAAGCTTTAAATATCTAGATTGAGTGGATGTGGAAAAGATTTTTCCAATAATGGGAGAGTCTAAGACCAGAGGACACATCCTCTGAATACAAGGACATCCTTTTCAACAGACGGTGGTAGATTTATGCAATTCATTGCCACAAATGACTGTGAAGGCCAAGTCACTGGGATATTTAAAGCAGAGATTGATACGTTCTTGATTAGTGGGGACATCAAAGGTTACAGGGAAAAGGCATGAGACTGAGGTTGAGAGGGATAATAAACCAGTCATGATGGAATGCTGGGCCAAATGGCTTAATTTTGCTCCTATATCTTATTGTCTTAATGTCCTGCTAGACCCTGCAAAATGCAAATAACTTTCACATCTGCAAAGTCACCTCTCCGCAAAGGCAGACTCAAAAACTTCTACAGTTCAGCTCAAGACATCAGCTTCGTCGGTATATCTTCAAAGCATTATCATCATCATTATGTGCCGTGTCGTACGATGTGAGCAATCATGGTCTTTCCATGACCATGACTGTTCTTGGCAGATTTTTCTACAGAAGTGGTTTGCCATTGCCTTCTTCTGGGCAGTGTCTTTACAAGACGGGTAATGCCAGCCATTATCAATACTCCAGAGATTGTCTGCCCGGCATCAGTGGTCGCATAACCAGACTTGTGATATGTACCAGCTGCTCCCATGGCTTCACATGGCACTGACTAAGTGGGTGCTACACCTTGCCCAAGGGTGACCTGCAGACTAGCGAAGGGAAGGAGTGCCTTATACCTCCTTTGGAAGAGATGTATGTACACCCACCATCCTACCACAGCATTATAATCCTCTGTAAAAGTAAATAAATAACTCTCTTGGCCTGCATTCTAAGTCCATCTTAGTGATACTTTGTTTCTGAATCTACAATGTGCTCTCTCTTAGTATCATCTTTATAATACGGGCCTTATAAGTGGTAAAGTATTCCATTGTGATGTTATATATAGACCCACTATTCACTCCCAACAACAATATATCGCCTCATTATAGGAAGGATTTAGAGAGGATGCAGAGGAGGCTTACAAGTGCTAGTTCAAGTTCAATAATCCTACAAACATACACATGTTGGTCTCATCAGTGAACCAGAACTGCAGAAGGTTAAATTACCACGAACAGGGTCTTGCAACCACAAGAGAAACATTTAAGAACCACATCTGCGCCATCTGTTGGACCTTTAGAGGCTGCTGTGACCAAGAACGCCACCATCCTACTGGAAGATCAAGATGTTGCCTGGAGTAGAGAGCATGTGTTATGAAGAGATGTTGAGTGAATTAGGGCTTTTCTTTTTGGAGGGAAGGAGGATGAGAGGTGTATATAATAATAGGAATTGATAGAGTGGGCAGCCAGAATCTTTTTTTGCAGGGCGGAAATAGGTAACACAAAAGACATAATCTTAAGTTGCTTTTAGGAAAGTATATGGAGGGGCATGTTAAAAACAGGCCTTCTTTTCACTTTTGCTCAGAGAGTGCTGGGTGCATGGAATTCGTTGCCGGGGTGGTGTTACAGGCAGATACATTAGGGATATTTAAGAGACTCCTAAATAGATGCACAAATGATAGAAAAATGGAAGTGTGTGTGAGTGGGAAGGGTCAGATTGATCTTGGAGTTGGTTAAGAGGTTGGCACCACATCATGGGCAAAAGGGCCTATACTATGCTATACTGTTCTATGTTCTATTGAGATTTCCCTTTAGAACTGAATATTGATCTGGCTTTCACCTTGCCCCAGCCTCAAACAAAGTTAAAAATAATTATTTCTAACAAGTGAGGAAAATAATTATGTTTGAAAACACAAAAACCTGCCAGTGGACTTGGTGTTATACAGTTTCCTTATTAATGGACCAAACTGCTCGAACAGCAATGAGGTGTCCAAATCAACCCTGCAGAGCCAAATATGCTCTTGCAGAATATCCTTAATTTGCATAGCTACTTGTGAGGAGTACCATATCAAATACTGGGGCCTCTATAGCTTTATGGTAAGTACACAGGCTTATCATATCATCCCTAACCTCCCACTTTTCCTATATGTGAATTGATGACATGCCTGTGAAGTTTACTTTGTCAGTCCCAATCATATCCTCCTACATTGCAACGGTTCGTTCCCCACCACGGTTCAGAGCAGACTTATGGGCTCCAGAGATCCTGACCGATTCATCCTGCAAGTGGCTCATCTGTTTGAGATCACCGACTTAACTTCAGCAAGGATCAATGCAGGACCTTGCTTACCTTTGTACACGGACCATTCCCATTCCTACCTGTGTGGGTAGTGCTGAACTGAACGCATTTTCCTCCTGGTGTGAAGGCTCCGTGCTGTTTATGTGTCTGTTCCCCCAGGTCTGTGACGTGGAGTGATGCACACTGGAGCCTGTGTTAAGGTCTGTCCCATTTCCAAATGCTTGAAATGCATTCTCTGCAGGTAGAAGATAAGATAGCTTAAACCCCAGGAAGTACTGGATCTCAGGCTTGAGCTATAGAGTGTTTGTAAAAAATATTCTATCTTTTTCTGTGTTGTGCTGTTTTTTTCAGTTTTAATTAACACACTACTTTTCAATGAGTATATAATGTTCTCTGGAATTTCATGAATGAACAGTGATCTTTTTAAATTATATCCAATTAATATCAGGCTTTTATAACCTTGGAGATTCTCTCAGCTTGAGATTTTCAGGGTCAAGATTCAAGGTTCATTATCTGTGTGCGCTCAAACTTGTGAAAACTTGTTTGCGGTAACAATCAACACAGCCTAAGGGTGTGCTGGGGGCAGCCTACAAAGCATCACATCACATTCCAGTGCCAACATCACATATCCAAAATACTCTGGCCGAACAACACAGAACACAACAAACAACAATAACCAAACAAAGCCCATTCCTGTACCCACAGTGCTCTAAGTCCAAGACCGACTGTTTTCTTTGGCTTCCGGCCTCCATTGGACTCAGATATGCAGACTCATAGTCTCAGGATGAATAGTGGAGAGATGTTTTCATTCATTGAGTCATGGAGTAATAAAGCATGGAATCAGGCCCTTAATTGCAACTCATTCAATCCAACCAAGAAGCCCATCTAAGTTAATCCATTTGCCCACTTACACCACTGGTGTTTAGGACAGCAATGAAGGTCCTCTCTCTCTGTCTGTATAAAAGGATTCTTTATTGCTATTTCCATAACATTTTTTTTTGACCAGTCAGGGTTGCTAGCTCTGAGCTGGACCCCCAAACCCGGAGGAGCTGTGGGCCACTCTCAGTTTGACCTCTACCCTTTGACCTGTTTGGCATGGGTGACTGTACCAGGTGCCAAAACACAAGGCCCTGACCCTCCGGGTCATTCAGGCACGCAGGCCTCCAAACCCTACAAGGCTGTGGTCCTCTTGAAGGCCATTTGCCCACATTTGGCCCATATCTCTCTAAACTTACCCATCACTCAGGGCTATTGATTTTGGGGTTTTACAAACTCATAGGGCTTAGCATACTGAATCAGGGTTATTATAATGTCATGAAATTTGTTGATTGGAGGCAGCAGTACAGTGCAAGACAGAAGTTACTGTAAATTACAAAAATACGTAAATAGTGTAAAAGGCATAATGAGGAAAAGTTGAATCTAAAGGAGTGAAATCATTTCTGATTGAGGGAGATGGAGGGGGAGGGATGGGGTTAACATTTACAATGTGAGCAAATGCGGAGATGTCACTGTGCAACAGAAATGTAGCAAGGACATCGCAGCACTGCAGACTGTTACAATGAATGGTATATAAGTGGGATGAAAAAGATAAGGCTTAGCTTTATTTGTCACATGTACACTGCAATATACAGTGAAATATGTTGTTTGTGTCAACAACCGACAGTGTCTGAGGTCGTGCTGGGGGCAACCCCACACATGTCACCATGCCTCTGGCGCCATGACGTACTAACCCTAATCGTAGTCTTTGGAATGTGGGAGGAGACTCAAGAGGTCATGGAAGAATGTTCACATTCATTACAGGCCGTGGTGGGAATCGAACCTTCTCTTCCTAATGCCGGCACTGTAAAGCATTACACTAACTGCTAGGTTATCACACCTACAACAAGGGAGCGCTCCCGTTTGTTCTCTCCCCACACCTCAGTGACTGCTCTGTCAGGACATACTTAAACTTCCATCAATCAAAATACATTTCTTCGGAACAAATGGCACCATTACATCCCAGGACAGGTAACCATACTCACTGAGGCAGATGTTATCGGTGAAGAGACTCAGGAAGCTCTCACAGTCCTCTCTCTGGTTTCCGCTCCCACTGCAAGTACACCAGGGCGCCACATTCGAGCTTGAGTTATCAATGTAGTTTGGGGTAATCACAGTACCTATCGAAAGAGAGGAAACAAACTTAAGGATGTCACCATGGAGACGTTGATGGGTTTCTGTTGGGGCCATGCAGAATGCCTACTGTTGTGTAGCTCATTAGCCTTGGACTTGGAACCTCACTACACATGGCCGTGTTGCGGTGAAAGAAATACCAGAACAACACATACAAAACACTGCAGGAACTCAGGCAGCATCTGTGAAGGGAAATGAACAGCTGACACCTCAGGCTGACTGTCTGTAAGACCACAAGCAGAATTAGGCCAGTCGGCCCATCGAATCTTCTCCACCATTCCATCATGGCTGATTAACTATCCCTCTCAACCCCATTCTCCTGCCTTCCCCCCGAAACCTTTGACACCGTTACTAATTAAGAACCTATCAACCTCTGTTTCAAATATAGCCAATGACTTGGTCTCCGCAGCCCACTGTGGCGATGAACTCCACAGATTCACCACCCTCCGGCTCAAGAAATTCCTCCTCATCTCTGTTCCAATGGGATATTCTTGTACTCTGAGGCTGTGCCCTCTGGTTCCAGCCTCCCCCATTACTGGAAACAAGCTCTCCACTTTGACTCTCCACTAGGCTTTTCAATATTCGATCAGTTTCAATGTGATCCCCCACAATGTTCTAAAGAAGGACCCTGATGAATGGTCTCAGCTCAAGGTGTCCATTGTTATTTCCTTCCATAGCTGCTTTCCTCTAGCATTTTGTGTGTGTTCCTCCGGATCACTGTACCTGCAGTCTCTCTTGTATCTCCATAATATTGGAATGGCTCTAGCTTTAACACAGCCCCCTGAAAACATACAAGATTGTATTCTTTTTGAAGATTCAGCATGACATCTAAAAACTTTGACAACCTTCTATAGATGTGTAGTGGAGAGTATGTTGACTGGCTGCATCACAGCCTGGTATGGAAACACCAATGCCCTTGAATAGAAAATCCTACAAAAAGTAGTGGATACGGACTGGGCGGTATCCCCACCACTGAGCACATCTACACAAAGCGTTGTCGCGGGAAAGCAGCATCCACCATCAGGGACCCATGTCATGCTCTTTTCCCACTACTGCCATCAGAAAGAAGATACAGCCGCAGGACTCACACCACCAAGTTCAGGAATAGTTATTACCCCTCAACCATCAGGCTCTTGAACAAAAGGGGACAACTTTACTCAACTTCTCTTTTCCAACAACCTATGGAGTCACTTTCAAAGACTCTTCATCTCATGTTCTTGAAATTGATTGCTTATTTATTTTTATTATTATTATTAATTATTTTTTCTTTTGTACTGGCACAGTTTGTTGTCTTTTGCTCTTTGGTTGTCTGCCCTGTTTTGCTCATTGCCCATCTGCTGACTCTATTTGGTTGTTGGTTGCATTGAGTACCGTATGCCACAAGAAAACAAATCTCAGGCTTGTATACAGATAGACCAATATACTTTGATAATAAATTTACTTTGAACTTTGAAGCATCACTACCTGTGACTGTTAGTGCAATGCTCAGGTGCGTCCAGGTCAATGGAAGACGGTAAGAATAATACTTCTATTATTTTTATTTACTTTTATGATGTTTATTTTTATTATTATTTATTGGCAGTGGCAACTTTAATCAGTACACTTGCTCAATAATGCAAATATCTAATCAGCCTATCATGTGGCAGCAACTCAATGCACAAAAGCATGAAGACATGTTCAAGAAGTTCAGTTGTTGTTCAGTCCAAACATCGGGGGGGGGGGGGGTGGAGAAATGTGATCTAAGTGACTTTGACAGTGGAATGATTGTTGGTGCCAGATGGAATGGTTTGAGTATCTCAGAAAATCCCCTGGGATTTTCACACACAACAATATCTAGAGTTTACAGAGAAAGGTGAAAATAAATGCAGATCTGTGGATGAAAATGCCTTGTTAGAGGAGATTTCCAGACTGGTTGAAGCTGACAGTAATTCGAATAACCATGTGTTACAAAAGTTGTGTGCAGAAGGCTATCTCTGAACATACAACACATCAAAACTTGAAGTGGATGGGCTATAGCTGTGGAGGACCATAAACCAACACTCACATACCACTTTATTAGGTACAGGAGGTATCTATAAAATGGCCACTGTGTATTTAAAGATACATCATGGTAACAGGCCCTTCTGACCCAATGAGCCCACACCACCCAATTACATTCATGTAACCAATTAACCTCCAAACATGTAAGTCTTTGAAATGTTGGAGGTAACCAAAACATTTGAAGGAAATCCACATAATCACAGGGAGAACGTGCAAACTCCTTAGAGAAAGCAGTGGGAATTGAACCCCGGTAACTAGTACTGTAATAGCAATATGTTAACCGCTCCCATTTTATAAAATACTTTCAAAAATTTAAATAACTATTATACTTGTCAATGGTCTGTAAGAGATTCCTTGCCTCTAAGCACCATGAATGTTATTGGGTCATGAGGTCATGGCCCAGGAGTGTGACAAAGTGAGTCTAGACAAACAAATTACTTCAAGGGATGTGTAGAAACTGGAGTTCCAGTCCATAAGGAAAATCAACATAAAAGCCAAAGAGAGGGCATATAATAGAGTAAAAAATTAGTGGGATGTTAGGGGATTGGGAAGATTTAGGTACCATCAGAAGACAAGTAAAAGAGTCATTAAGAAGGTAAAGATGGAATATGAAAGTAAGCCAACCAATAATATTAAAGAGGATACCAAAGGTTTCTTCAGATACATAAAGTGTAAAAAAGAAAGAACTGGATTTTCCACCACTGGAAACAATGCCGGAGAAGTGGTAATGAGGAACAATAAAATGGTAGATGAACTGGATAAGTATTTTACATCAGTCTTCACTGTGTGTGGAAGACACTAGCAGTATGGTGGAAATTCCAGGTGTTAGATGTCATAAGTTACCATTACCAGAGAGAGGATTCTTGTGGAAACTGATAAGTCACCCAGAGCAGATGGTGTTCTGAAAGAGGTGACTGAAGAGATTGTGGGGGTGTTAGTAATGATCTTTCAAGAATTACTATATTCTGGAATGGTTCTGGAAGACCGGAGAATTGCAGATGTCACTCCATTCTTCAAGAAGGGGAGAGGCATAAGAAAGTCATTTAGTCTAGCCTCTGTGTTTGGGAAGATGTGGAGTTGATTGTTAAGGATGTGGCTTCAGGGTACTTGGAGGCACAAGATAAAATAGACCGTAAACAGCATGGTTTCCTCAAGGGAAAATCTTGCTTGATGAATCTGTTGGGATATTTTGAAGAAATAACAAGTAAGATAGACAAAGGAGCATCATTTCATGTGGATTTTCAGAAGGCCTTTGACAAAGTGCCACACAAGAGGCTGCTTAACAAGCTATGAGTCCATGGTATTACAGGGAAGATTCTAGCATAGATAAAGCAGTGGCCAATTGGCAGAAACAAAGAGTGGGGATAAAGGGAGCCTTTTCTGACTGGTTGCTGGTGACTAGTGGTGTTCCACAGGGGTCTGTGTTGGCACCCATTCTTTTAACATTATATCTCAGAGATTTGGACGATGGAATTGATGGCTTTGTTGCAAAGTTTGTAGACAATATGAAAATAGGTGGAGGGGCAGGCAGTTTGGAGGAAGTAGTGAGGTTACAGAAGGACTTATTAGGAGAATGGGTAAAGAAATGGCAGATGGAATACAATGTCAAGAGATGTATGGTCATGCACTTTGGTGGAAGAAATGAAAGGGTTGACTATTTTCTAAGTGGAGAGAAAATACAAAAAACTAAGATGCAAAGGGTCTTGGGAGTCCTTCTACAGAATTCCCTAAAGGTTAATTTGCAGGGTGATTCTGTGGTGAGGAAGGCAAATGCAATGTTAGCCTTCATTTCAAAAGGACTAGAATATAAAAGCAAGGATGTAATGTTGAGACTTCATTATGCACTGGTGAGGCCTCACTTGGAATATTGTGAGCAGTTTTGTGCCCCTTAACTTAGAAAGGATGGGCTGAAACTGGAGGGGGTTCAAATGAGATTCACAAAAATGATTCTAGGATTAAACAGCTTGTTGTATGAAGAGCATTTGATGGCTCTGGGACTGTATTCACTGGAATTCAAAAGAATGACATGTGACCTCATTGAAGCCTATCAAATGGTGAAAGGCCTAGATAGAGTGGATGTGGAGAGAATGTTTCCTGTGGTCTAAGACCACAGCCTCAGAATAGAGGGTGTCCTTTAAGAATGAAGATGAGGAGGAATTTCTTTACCCAGAGAGTGGTGAATCTGTGGAATTCTTTGCCGCAGGCAGCTGTAGAGGCCAAGACTTTATGTATATTTAAAGTAGAGGTTGACAGATTCTTGATTGGTCAGGTCATTAAGGGATATGGGGGAAGGCAGGTGATTGGTGCTTATAGGAAAAATTAATCAGCCATAATGAAATGGCAGAGCAGACTTGATCGGCTAAATGGCCTAATTCTGCTCCTATACCTTATGGTGTTATGGTATTCTAAAGAGAAAAAAATATAAGTCCAATGTA
This sequence comes from Hypanus sabinus, assembly GCF_030144855.1. Taxonomy (NCBI): domain Eukaryota; kingdom Metazoa; phylum Chordata; class Chondrichthyes; order Myliobatiformes; family Dasyatidae; genus Hypanus; species Hypanus sabinus. The sequence continues at coordinate 178,542,919 of NC_082708.1, read as the reverse complement.
TTCAGGAAAAGCCTTTAAACAAATAAATTATTTGATCTTTGCCTCAATGCATTTGTTGGGTCTTGCAAGACATAATCTTGGCTATTCCATTCCCTCAACTGTAATAGGGATTATATTTATGCAAAGCGGAGTACATCAAAGGTTATGAGAGGTATTAAGTTCCTTACAATCATTAGGCTCTTGAACCACCATGGACAGACTCACTTTCAAGGATTTTACAACTCATATTCTTAGTTTTATTTATTTATATGCACAATTTAAGGATTGAGTGGCGGGGTGGAGATACATCCCTCCCAAATGAGATGTAATGTGCCCCTTCCATCTGCTAGCCTGCAGGCCAACCTTGGGCAAGGTGTAGCACCTGCTTAACCCTCCCACCCCCCGATCAGGGTCACTTGAAGCCATGGGAGCAGGTGGTGGATGGTCGTACGAGCAGCTGGTACGTATCACAAGTCCTGGTTATGCCAGGCAGATAATCTCTGAAGAGTGTTGATAATGGCTGGAGTCACCTGTTTTTTAAAGATGTTGCCCAGAAAAAAGCAATGGCAAACTATTTCTGTAGAAAAGTTTGCTATAGCACTTAACGAACGAACAAACTAACGAACGAACGAATGAACAAGCAAAGGACTGTAATTGTGCAGTACTGAAAGCATTGACTATGAATATAAGAATAATAAGGTATTGTGTGGTTTATTTATGTAGATGCTTTTATTCATGAATAAAGTTTATTTTGATAATAATTGTCTTTATTTGCACATTGGTTGTTTGTCAATCTTTCTTTAGGTATAGTTTTTCATATATTCTATTGTATTTCTTTATTTTCTGTAAGTGCCTAAAAAAAAATGAATCTCAAAGTTACATGCATGTAATTTAATAATAAATTTTACTTTGACTTTGATTTCATTCCGGAGGAGAATTGCTCGGGCTTCTCTCTGCAGCTCCCCTATGATTGAGCAGCTTTCCCTCAGAATAAATAACTCAAACACAAGAGATTCTGCAGATGCTAGAAATGTGGAGTAACTCACACAAAATGCTAGAGGAACCTACCAGGTCAGACAGCACCTATGGTGAGGAATAAAGAGCCGATGTTTGGGGCTGAGACCCTTCATCAGGACGGCTGAATAAATAACTTAATGCTTTTCATAACCTTCAGAAGACCAGCCATGCACTAACATAAAAGGAAGTGTTAAATACTGACACTGAATGCCTGAAATGGGAACATGTTCCACTCTGCAGCACTATTTACCTTCACATCGAAGAGCACTGTAATTAGAATAACATTGCCCTCAGAAGGCAAGGTGCCAGAATCTCACCTATAATCCCAGTATACGAGAGCAGACATGCGGCATAGTTCTCCCTGAGACAACCACTCACAGACTGTGCTGAAGGCTGACAGCGGGTTTGGAACTCTGCTAGTCGTGATCTGCCAGGAAGAAGATAAGAAAAGCAAAAAAATTACATGACTCTATTTAACCAAAGGAAATTAAAACACCGAGCCTTTCTTGTACACCATGATTGAGGCTGTGACCTATAACATCAGACAGAGTGTTAGAACATTTTCATCACATGGCTTCTACACAATTAAAAATAACTCCAATGTTCATCAAAGTCAGGCTTCCTTTCTCGGACCACAGTGTAGAACAATAGATTTGAGCAAGATTACCTAATAATTCAACAAGTATAAAGCTTGAGACTTCAAATGCTAGAAGTCTGAAGTAGTACCTAAAATGCTAGAGGAACTCAGCAGGTCAGGCAAACGGAGAGAAATGGACAGTTGATGTTTCAGCTTGAGACCCTATATGTGAACTGAATGGTCTCAACCTGATCACTGCTGGAAATGGATTTTAAGACAGAAATAACTTCAAAATATTAAACTAGTCCAAAGGCAGACATGGAAGTCCGAAAATGGGGGTCTAACTTCGTGTTTACTTTAAGCAAGGTGCATATATTTCACACATATGTAAATGAAATATTTAACATAAAACCCATAATGAATTATGTAAATAAACAAAAATGCTTAATAAAAAAAATATACACACACACAAGATTACTCAAACATTACTGAGACAGGAGAAAGGATACATTTTTGGCCAAGACTACATTTCTACAAACATGTAGATTGGTGGAAAATGAGTTCTGAGCCGAATACCAATTAGGAACCATAATATCCAAAGATGAACAGAATTACTCTGTTTACCAGGTAAAATGTAGGATCTACCAATCCTCCTACTGAAGGTAAAGGTCTTTGGTTAATCAAACCAGAGATCATTGTAAAATTGGACTAACTCTCATTCCTACTTCCTCACCATATTAACAATGTCAAAAGGAACATTGCAACAAGATATTGAACAATCTTCCTGATGGTCACAATGAAGACATAGAGATCCTGCAGATGCTGAAAAACTCGAGGAACTTAACAGGTCGGGCAGCATCTATGGAGGGAAGTGGGCAGTCAATGTTTTGGGTTGAGACCCTTCATCTGGGCTTGAGACATGGACGGGTGGTAGCTGGGGGGGAAAGGGTGCAACAGGAACTTGCTGGTGATAGGTGGGTCCAGGTAAAGTGGATTATAAGCAGGTGAGGGAAGAGCAAGAGTGGGACTGATGTCAGAAACTGGGAGGTGATAGGTGGAAGTGACAAAGGGCTGAAGAAGGATAGGATAGTGCTGCATGGAATAAAGGGAGGGTTATGGGGCGGTGGCCAGATGGAGGAATATGTGGATGATAGGTAAATGGACAGGGCTGGGTAGGGAAATAGATAGGGTAATGGGGGGGGCAGTTAAATAAGGGAGAAAAAAAGGGGACAGAGGGGAGTGGTTATTGAAGTTAGAGAAATTATCAGCTCTTGCCCTGCATCTCTGCAGCATCAGAGATGTGTACAAATCAAAGCCCCTTTCGGCCTTAAGATATGGGAGCAGAATTAGGCCAGTTTGCCCATCAAATCTGTTCCACTGCGGCGACCCATTTCCTGGACCGGCTCACAATTAGATAGCCTACGGGGGTTTGCGAGCACAGAGCTTTGGAGCCTCTGCGCCACGGGGGGCAGGTTGAGGGAGGCTTAAAAGCGAGGCTGAGGATTTCGAATAAAGTTTTTTCCTTCGACTGCAGTTACCGACTCCGTGTCGTAATTTTAGCGCTGCGTGTAGCACACAGCTACACCACCATTCAATTATGGCTGATTTTTTTTCAACTCTTGCCTTCTTCATTAACCCCCTTTTACCAATCAAGGACCTAACCCTGCCTTAAATACGCACATTGACAGCCTCCACAGCCCTCCATGGCAATGAATTTCAGATTCACCACCTTCTTACTAAAGAAATTCCTCCTCATCTCATTTTCTTCTGAGATTTTGGAACACACACAAAATGCTGGAGGAACTCAGCAGGCCAGGCTGCATTTATGGAAAATAGTAAACAATCAATGTTTCAGGCTGAGACTGTTTAGCAGGAGCTTTTGGATCCTTTTAAATGAAATTGCTCTTCTTTGCAGTAAACCAAACCCAGTTGCTATAATAACAACAACTGCCCGATCAAGTCAAAGTTGAGTTTATTCATAATTAAAAATCCTCAGCTTTTATGCAAACCAGCCTCTCAGATACATCTATATTTTGGATATTCAAACCTTGACGAATTAATGATCTGCCTTATGCTGTTTGATTGAAATTGCTTAGTATTTACCAGATTAAAAATTTAAAAAGGCTTGAAGTTAATTAATCTCGTTTCTTCCTTCCATTGTCCCAGACTCACTCCTGTGGTGGGAATACAAGACAGGAGTGCACCACGTCAGAGGAAGGAAGCTGGTGGAGTCAGTCCTCAGGGAAACTCAAATCCTGGACACAGGCAGCGAGAATAGGAGCTGCAAGCATTTCAGCAATAACCTGCCAGATTACTCTGCACTACAATAATTCTTTGGAGTGAAAAATAGAGTCAATGATTTCTACCTATACATAGCTATTCACTTCCTTTTCTCTACTGTATTTATCTTCTTTTCCCAGTGAGGTCCCTATAGGACCTAACTTCACTGTACTGATTCCACAATCTATGGATTCACTGTCAAGGACTCTATAACTCCTCTATTCAGTATTTTCTATCTATCTATATGTCTGTCTGTCTATCTATCTATCTATCTCTTTACCTATCTATCTGTTTATTTGTATTTGCACAGATTGTCTTTTGCACATTGGTTGTTTGTCAGTCTTTGTGTGTAGTTTCCCATTGATTATAATGTATTTCTTTGTTCCACTGTGAATGCCCACAAGAAACCGAATCTCATATGGTGAAATATGCATACTTTGATAATAAATTTATTTCGAACTTTTGAACCTTTTAAAGGAAGTCTGAGGTCTCACAACAAGGTATTTTGACTGGGTGGTGGTTTGACTCCACAAGATATCTGTCATCACCTTGTAATTAGCCCATGTCTCCCAAGGCTGCTGTATCATTCAGTGACTTGGTTGAGAAATGGCAAGAGTGATTGATGTTTAAAAAAACAGTTAGTGTGCATCCATATCTGGCTACATTCCCAACCTTGAAGGAAATTAATTTCCATATGTTCTTCAAATCTCTGCAGTTTGACTTTTCCTATCATGTGATTAAATTTTACAGAGAACTACACAGAATGCAGGGGCAGTAACATTCAGTTTATGTCCTATATAAAGGGATATCAGTGCTCAAATAGGTAGAAGTATCTATAAAATATTAAATTTTAAATTGAATCAAAATTAATTCATCACGGAGCAGAGCAAACAGTTTTATGCCTATTTGTTTTCTATAAAATGGGATCAAGATTGAGAAAGCAATTTTTCTTCAACAAATTAGAAAACAAGATTTTAGAGGAACATGACATGGAACTTCTCCACTCAGAGGGTGGTGAGAAGGTGGAACAAGCTGGCAGCGGAAGTGGCGGACGCAGATTCAGTTGCAACATTTAAGAGGAAGTTGGATAGGTGTATGGATGAGAGGGGCACGGAAGGCTATGCTCCAGGTGCACAGTGAAGGGACGAGGCAGAATAGTAGTTCAGCACAGACTAGATGGGTCGAAAGCCTTGTTTCTGTCCTGTAGTTGTCTATGGCTCTAATTATCACAGTTATACAGCATAGAAACAGGCCCTTCAATTCAACCTGTCTATGCTGACCAAGATCTCGTTCTACGCCAATTTCATCTGCCTGCTTTTAAACTGTTCCACTCTATGTACCTGTCCAAATGTTTTTAAACATTGTAATTTTACCTCCTCTTCTTGTAACTCATTCCTTACACCTACCACCCTTGTGTTAAATATCTGCCCCTCGGACCCCTTTTAAATTTTCCCCTCTATCGTAATCCTAAAACCTCCAGCTTTAGACTCCCAGCCTTTGGAAAAAGACAGGAGCAACAGTAAAAAGGGTCTTAGAAGAGTGAGAAATTAAATTTCAGCAATTTCTTCCCGCTCCCCCTTCTCTCTTTATCAATTCCCCATTCTGGCTCTTGTCACACCCCTTGCTCCTCTCCTCACCTGCTCATCACCTCTCTCTAGTGCTCCTACCCCTTTCCCTTTCTGTCATGGTTCACTGTCCTCTCCTATTAGATTCAGCCCTTTACTCTACCACCTATCACCTTCCTTCTTACTTCATCCCTCTTCCCTCTCTCACCTCACTTCCCCCTCAAATGGCTCACCTATCACCTTCCCCTCCCCCACCCCACCTTCATATTTTGGCTCCTTCCCCCTTCCTTTCCTGTCCCACTGAAGGGTCTCGGCCTGAAGCATCGACAATTTATTTTTCTCCATAGATGCTGCTTGGCCTGCTGATTTCCTCCAGCATCTTATGTGTGTTATCAGCATTGTAGAACAGAGGGGCAGACCTAGGGATCCTTGAAAATGATGAACACACGTCATGAAGTAGGAATATGGTACGTTTGGCTTCATCTGAAAAGGCACGGGGTACTTCTCAGCCTGAAGTGTTGACTGTTTACTCTTTTCCATAGGCGCTGCCTGGCCTGCCGAGTTCCTCCAGCATTTTGAGTGTGTTGCTTTGGATTTCAGCATCTGCAGATTACATGAGTTGGGATGTCATGTTACAGCAGGTGAGCATGCACTAGAATATTGTGTGTAGCTCTGGGAACGGTGTGATAACAGCATCAAAAATACATTTGGATGGCTTCATTAACAGGAAAAGTTGAAATTGAACCAGAGGGAAGGACAGAGAGACGGAGGGAAAGAGAGAAAGAGGTGTGTGTGTGTGTGTGTGTGTGTGTGTGTGTGTGTGTGTGTGTGTGTGTGTGTGTGTGTGTGTGTGTGTGTGCGCGCACACGCGTGTATATATACACACAACTGTTTATATACGTTTGTATATATATAAAACTGTTTGTTGGAATTCTTTGTTTTCTGTACCTCTGCATTATTAACCCAAGTATTTTGTATTATACGTTTTTGTAACTCTTACAAAGTGATTTCTTGTGGGAATAGATAAGTGAATGCTTATTACTGCATCAGAAAAGAACACATCACAAATTTTAAAATGATTTTCATTACACAAAGTAATTTTCATTTACGTCATACTGTATATAATGGCTGCCTTTTTGAGGTATCATCTTTTGAAACTGTCCTCTCATATAATTACTGTAATTAATTGTATGTTTTATGTATTGCACAGTTCTGCTGTCACAAAACAACAGATTTCAAATATGTCAGTGATAATAAACCTGATTCTGATTTTGACCATGCCCCTACCTCTAGTCTCAGAAGAATCTCTCTCAGAGTCTTGTATATGTCAATGAGATCACACCTCATTCTTATCTCCGAGGAAATCTTAGTTGATCTCTTATTATAGAAAACCTCCTTAACCCAGGATTGAATCTACATGGAACCAAGAATATGCTCCCCTCTATAAGGGGGACCAAACCTGTGTACAGCATGCCATATGTGGTTTCACCAAAGCCCTCTACAATTTGTACATTTTGACGCCAGGTTCTGGTTGTAAAGAAAGCAGATAGTTTTCCTTCTCCAAGCATCCAACATTTACTCTCCTCTTTTCCCCAGTAATCCCCACTGGCCTTCTGCTCTTTTCTTTCAATTAATTTTCAGTTCTTTGATGAAACAGTGATGAAAGACCTGCTACAATCGCAGCTTTCAACTTCAATGATGGTTCTCTGCTATTGCTCCACAAGAGGGGTCCTCTGATCCAGCCGAGCTCTGCTCATTTGGAATTCTTTGTCTGGAAAGCAGACTGCTATGAAGATAGAATAATATTCAAGGTCTACTGTCACTGGAAACAAAAAAGGTCATTCATATTTAGGTCTGTTCACAGGGATTTATAAGTTAAATCAAAAGCAGTCCTTGGAAAATTTAACTACCTTTCAGCAACAAAATCTGTTCAAATTGAAGAAAAAAATGCAGCCCCCTGAAACAGCAATGTAAAGATCTATTACACTGGAAATCTCAAACACTCAATTCTATGAGAAACACCTGGAGATATATTTTTTGTCAGTCCCTTTGGAGTTCAATAAGGAGACAAGCTTTAATGGCTTCAGTAGCATTGCAGTAACTCACCATCCACAAGCAATAAATAAGGTGCAGATATATTAACTGCTCACTCATTCCTCACCTCGCTTTGGGCTCCCCCTCCAAGGCTGCAAAATGATACTTGACCTAACTTGTTCGCTGGTTGGATCAGGTGGGCTATTTTCCATGCCAAAATTCTTGAACCCTCCCCCTTCTAGCATTGTGGGTCTAGTCACGTCTCAAAGGCTTGAGATTTCCAATGTAAAAGATCCTTACATCGCAGTTTGGGGTGTCAAGAAGACAGCCCACCACGCCTTCTCAAGGGCAGCAAGGGATGGACATAGAAACATAGAATGCAATGGACAGTATAGGTTCTTCAGCCTACAATATTGTGGTGACTTTTTACCCTACTCTAAAATCAATCTAACCCTGTCCTCCTTCATATCCATCCATTTTCCTAGCCATCCACTTTTCCTTCCTGCATAGCTCTTCATTTTTCAATCATCCGTGTGCCTATTTCACAAGCTCTTAAATGTCCCTAATGTATCTGCCTCGACCACCACAGCTGTCAGCCCATTCCACACACCCACCACTTACCCCTGATATTCCTCCACACATTCTTCCATCTTAACAACTTGTACCCTCGTATTACCAATTAAGTACTCTCTCAGCCTGCTCTTGAATGAATGTGTAAAAAAAAGATTTTCCCCACTGACTTCAATAGAAAGTAAAATATAACATATATTTGAAAATGATCAAGGGCAGGCAACCAATACTGGAGAAGAAATGGGTCATTTAACTCCATTGATCACTTTTACCATTATGTGATTACAAAAATCGATTAATCTTAGATTTACTCACTATAATAATGAACTTGCTATAAATTTCTATATGAGGAAGAAAGTACCAGAATTCCTTCACCCATTCCACTTAGTGCATAAAGGGTCTGTCTATAATTTTTAAGCTTACCTGCCGGTCCAAGACCCAATCAATAGCAATATTTTCTTACTGACTATTGGATCAGTTCCTTTAAAACTGAAGAATTGAAAACTTTGATCAAAGGATCAATTCAAATTATTTTGTTCTCTTTTATTTTTAAGTCTGGGGGAGATTGAAAATTTGGCCGAGTGCTGTAATTACAATAACCTCTCACTCAATGTCAATAAAATCAAGGAGCTAATTGTAGATTTCAGGAGAGGCAAACCAGAGGTCATGAGCCAGTAATCATCAGAGGATCAGAAGAGGAGAGAGTCAGTAACTTTAAATTCCTGGGTGTCACTATCTCAGAAGACCTGTCCAGGACTCATCATGTAAATATAATTGCAAAGAAACCACAACAGCTGATGCACCATCAATAACTCTCGGAGACGTGAGTTAAGGTCGGCTTTTATTGGCTGGAAGAAAGCACAAGCAGCAAGTGACCACCACACAACATCCTGGAGACTGAGGAAGGGGCTGTGCCTCCAATCACCTTTATACCGGGGTCTGCGGGAGGAGCCACAGGAGCAGTCAGCGGGGGGGGGGGGGGGGGCGTGTCCAGACAGGTATATGTAGTTCCTCACAACAGCACTGCTATTTCCTCAGGAGTCTGCAAAGATTCGGCATGTCATCAAAAATCTTGGCAAGCCTCTATAGATGCGTGGTGGAAAGTGTGCTGACTGGGGGCATTACAGCCTGGTACGGGAACACCGATGCTTTTGAGCAGAACATTCTACAAAATGTAATGGACTCAGCCCAGTACATCACGAGTAAAACCCTCTCAATCATTGAGCACGTCCACATGACATGTTGCTGCAGGAAAGTAGCATCCATTATAAAAGATCCTCACCACCAACACCATGCTCTTTTCTCACTGCTGTCATTAGAAAGAAGGTACAAGAGCCTCAGAACTCGCACCAACAGGTTCAAGAACAGTTACTACAGAAGATCACTCTAGGTCCCACTCCTGCACCTAATAACGTGACCACTGAATGTATTCCCTTTGTTGCAGTAGATGATTCTTGTAACACCTTCGAGCCATGGCACCCAGCTAGTCGCTGATTTACAACCAATTAACCTAGCAACTGATAGGTCTTTGGACTGTGAGAGGAAACCCTCGCAGTCACGGGGTGGGGAGGGGGAGGGGAACGTACAAACTCCTGACAGGCAGTGGCAGGAATCGAACCTGGGTCGTCTGTACTGTAAAGCGTTGTGCTAACCATTATGTTAGCATGCTGAACTGTATACTACCTTGAGATTTATTTTCTCACAGGCATTCACAGTAGAACAAACAAAAATACAATAAAATCAATGCTAAACTAAACACGAAGACTAACAACCAATGTGCAAAAGAAGACAAACTGTGCAAACACAAATAGAATAAATCAGTAAGTAAATAAATAATACTGAAAACAGGGGTTGTAGAGTCCTGGAAGGTGAGTCTGCAGATTGTGGAATCTGTTCTGAGTTGAGGTGAGTGAAGTTCAGAAGTCTGATGGTTGAAGGGTTATGAGGGGTGGGGGGGTCGGTAAGGCAGAGATCAACGGCAATTAGTAGACAAAGGATGGG